>NC_073378.1:62895804-63133304 GCF_028641065.1 Leucoraja erinaceus
ACATAAGAGATTAGTATACAAACTTAAAGCACACGGTATTGGGGGTTCAGTATTGATGTGGATAGAGAACTGGCTGGCAGACAGGAAGCAAAGAGTAGGAGTAAACGGTTCCTTTTCACAATGGCAGGCAGTGACTAGTGGGGTATCACAAGGCTCAGTGCTGGGACCCCAGCTATTTACAATATATATTAATGATTTGGACGAGGGAATTGAATGCAACATCTCCAAGTTTGCGGATGACACGAAGCTGGGGGGCAGTGCTAGCTGTGAGGAGGATGCTAGGAGGCTGCAAGGTGACTTGGATAGGCTGGGTGAGTGGGCAAATGCATGGCAGATGCAGGATAATGTGGATAAATGTGAGGTTATCCACTTTGGTGGCAAAAACAGGAAAGTACACTATTATCTGAATGGTGGCCGATTAGGAATCGGAGAGATGCAACGAGACCTGGGTGTCATGGTACACCAGTCATTGAAAGTAGGCATGCAGGTGCAGCCGCATTGAAGAAGGCAAATGGTATGTTAGCATTCATAGCAAAAGGATTTGAGTATAGGACCAGGGAGGTTCTATTGCAGTTGTACAGGGTCTTGGTGAGACCACACCTGGAGTATTGCGTACAGTTTTGGTCTCCTAATCTGAGGAAGGACATTCTTGCCGTAGAGGGAGTACAGAGAAGGTTCACCACACTTTCCCGGGATGTCAGGACTTTCATATGAAGAAAGACTGGATAGACTTGGCTTGTACTCGCTAGAATTTAGAAGATTGAGGGGGGATCTTAAAGAAACTTACAAAATTCTTAAGGGGTTGGACAGGCTAGATGCAGGAAGATTGTTCCCGATGTTGGGAAAGTCCAGAACAAGGGGTCACAGTTTAAGGATAAAGGGGAAATCTTTTAGGACAGAGATGAGAAAAACATTTTACACACAGAGAATGTTGAATCTCTGGAATTCTCTGCCACAGAATGTAGTTGAGGCCTGTTCATTGGCTATATTTAAGACTGAATTAGAACTGGCCCTTGTGGCTAAAGGGATTTAGTGGAGAGAAGGCAGGTACAGGATACTGAGTTGGATGATCAGCCATGATCATATTGAATGGCGGTGCAGGCTCGAAGGGCCGAATGGCCTACTCCTGATCCTATTTTCTATGTTTCTATGCGTTGTTCAATTTTACAAATGATGCATTTTAATATTCCTGAGAACATAGTTGCTCAATAAGTTAACACTCTCTCTCTCTCTCTCTCTCTCTCTCTCTCTCTCTCTCTCTCTCTCTCTCTCTCTCTCTCTCTCTCTCTCTCTCTCTCTCTCTCTCTCTCTCCTCTCTCTCTCTCTCTCTCTCTCTCTCTCTCTCTCTCTCTCTCTCTCTCTCTCTCTCTCTCTCTCTCTCTCTCTCTCTCTCTCTCTCTCTCTCTCTCTCTCTCTCTCTCTCTCTCTCTCTCTCTCTCTCTCTCTCTCTCTCCTGGCAATTTCCTCATACATCGGATACATCTTTGCAGCTTAGTGATAACTTTCCAATAGCAGAGAAACCAAACCAAAAACACAATACTCTACCAGTTTAGCCTCACCAGTGTCTTGTCATCTGCATAATAACTTTTAATTTTAAAGTCAATGCTCTGACAGTTGAAGGCCAAAGTATCTTTACCACTCTAAGAAGTCCGAAGAAGGGTCTCGACCCAAAACGTCACCTATCCCTTCACTCCAGCGATGCTGCCTCACCAGCTGAGTTTCTCCAGCATTTTTGTCTGCCTTACCCACTCTAAGATGTCACTTTCTGGGGAGCGAATTTCAGGGGGAATTGTTGTGTTTGATAAATCACTGGATTCAGTTTTGATTCACTCAGTAATTTATTACACTACTAAATAAGGCACATACACTCATGTAAACCCATCCGCGAGTTTCATCTGAACATGCACCAGGAGTTCAGTCACCTGGCACCGTTTGCGACACAGTCGAAGGCTGAGGTTCTCTTCTTCGAAAGGGCACCCAACACCAATCTTTATGGCATTTCTAGTGATAAATTACCTTTTATCAACAACTTTTTTCCGTTGCGGCTTTAGTCGTTATCGCTTGACATTTTATGTGCAATTTCCTTCTCTTCACAGCTCCAACTTTTGCTTCTCTTCACAGCTTCTGCTTTTTTCTGCCTGCAGTATCGACCCAAAATATCACCCATTGTCTGACGAAGGATCTCGACCTGAAACATCACCCATTCCTTCTTTCCAGAGATGCAACCTGTTTCGCTGAGTTGCTCCAGCATTTTGTGTCTTCCTTTTAATGGTTTTTGTTTCTCAATAACCCTGGCGAGATTGCATCTTTAAAAGATGTTGCTCATGTATAAATCAGCATAGAGCCCATGACTACAGGCCTGTCGCACTGACCTCTGTAATCATGAAAACCCTTGAAAGACTTGTGCTGGTCCACCTGAACAATATCACTGCTGGACCTATAGTTGCCAACTGTCCATTATTAGCCGGGACATCCCGTACATTGGGCTCAATTCGTTTATCCCATATGGGACAGCCCTTGTCCCATATTTGAATGCTGCTACTCCAGTCGAGGGGACTGTCATGGTGCAGCCCAAGGAGTGCAGCAGCAGCACCTCGCCCGTGGCCCCGTCGGACGGCAGCCCGGCCAGCTTTCCGACCTTCGGCCCATCGCTTACCGCCGACACCATCACACTTCCTTCTTATGGCCGATCATCGGTTCATGCGTTGGATGTGGTGCCGGACTTTGCACACGATGTCGTGCGCGAAGTCCGGCGTCCTCAGCTGGCCTGCTGGCTGGGCCTTGTGTGCAGTCCAGCACCCGGGCCAACTCATCATTCACCCAGCCACGGCCGAGTCAGTCAACGAATTGCCGTCGAGAATTTGATCCTTATTTTGACCTTTTATCCCTTATTTGTGCAACCCTAGCTGGACCCCCTGCAGTTTGCATACCGGGCCAATAGATCAGTGGATGACGCAGTCAACCGAGGCCTGCACTTCGTCCTCCAGCACCTAGACCGCCAAGGGACCTATGCAAGGATTTTGGTGGTGGATTTTAGCTCTGCATTCAACACCATTGTGCCGGAGCTACTACACTCCAAACGTTCCCAGTTGACTGTGCCTGAACCTGTGTCAGTGGATCATCAACTTCCTGACAGACAGGAAGTAGCATGTGAGGCTGGGAAAGCACATCTTGAACCTGCTGACCCTCAGCATAGGAGCACCGCAAGGTTGCGTACTCTCCCCTCTCCTTTACTCTCTCTACACCAACGACTGCACCTCCACAGACACCTCTGTCAAGCTTCTCAAGTAACAACCTGGATCTGATATGATATGCCATTTATTGCCACTATACATGTACAGTGAAACTGAAAGCTGCTCGTACTCAGTGCATACATACAATTTAGCACAAAAAACAAGAAACAGAAAAAACAAAAAACAGAAGGGAGATGGGGGGGGGGGGGGGGTGGAATAGGTGCACAAATTCTGTGGCGCTACATACATATATACATATATACAGATGGAAGTCCGTGTTGGGCGGTGTAGTCAGTGCATGTGTGAATTTGAATTTATAGTAGTTATAATTCTCGGAAAGCAACTATTCCTGAGTCTGTTTGTCCTGGATTTGATGCACCTATAGCGCCTTCCAGAGGGCAGCAGGTCGAACAGTCCAAACGCAGGATGGGAGCTGTCTTTGATGATCTTCTTTGCCCTGCTAAGGCAGCGGGAGGTGTAGATGTCCATCAGGGAGGGGAGAGGGCAGCCAATGATCCTCTGCGCTGTCCTGGTTACCCTCTGAAGCCTCTCCCTGTCTGCCATGGTGCAGCTGCCATACCATGCTGTAATGCAGTATGTCAGCAGGCTCTCGATGGACGAGCGGTAGAAGGTCAGCAGCAGGTTAGAGTCCAGGTTGTGCTTCCTGAGGACCCTCAGGAAGTGCAGCCGCTGCTGAGCATTCTTGATGACCGCTGTCGTGTTGTCCGTCCAGGAGATGTCAGCAGCGATATGGACGCCGAGAAACCGGAAGGTGTTGACCCTCTCGACACACTCGCCGTTGATGTGTAGGGGGGCTAAGTCGGTGCTGTGCCTCCTGAAGTCGACAATGAGCTCTTTTGTTTTCCTGGTGTTCAGAGCCAGATTGTTTTCTGAGCACCAGGTTGTCAACTTCAGGACTTCCTCTCTGTAGGCTGCCTCGTCTCCCTTTGAAATAAGTCCGACCACAGTAGTGTCGTCAGCAAATTTGACGATGCGGTTGTTGTTGTGGGCCGGACTACAGTCGTAGGTGTAGAGACAGTATAAGAGGGGGCTTAGCACACAGCCCTGTGGGGAACCGGTACTCAACCTGCGCGTGGAGGAGAGGTGGGGGCCGAGTCTCACAGTCTGGGGCCGTTTGGTGAGGAAATCCTTTATCCAGGCACATGTGACAGTGGGGAGGCCGAGAGTGACCAGATCAATCTCAATGCTCTTAAGACGGTGGCATTGATTGTAGACTTTACGAGAGTTCCCCCTCCCCTCCCCCCACCCCCCACTCACCATCAACAACACAGTCATATCTGTGGAGTAATTTAAGTTCCTTGGAACCATCATCTCCAGGGGCCTAAAATGGGAGGCCACCATCGACTACAAGTCAAAAAGGCACAACAGAGGATGTACTTCCAGCGGCAGCTGAGAAAACATAATCTACCACTGGCAATGATGGTCCAGTTTTATATTGCCATTATTCCCCATCATGGTCTGGTTTGGCTCAGCCACCAAGTATGATATCCAGAGGCTGCAGCGAATCGTCCGATCAGCTGAGAAGGTTGTTGGCTGCCACCTTCCCCCCATTGACGAACTGTACACTGCAAGGGCCAGGAAGCGAGTGGGGCAAGATCATCTCTGACCCCTCTCACCCTGGCCACAATCTCTTTGAGGCACTTCCTTCTGAGAGGTGACTGGACTGTCAAAGCCGCCACAGCCAGACATAAAAACTGATGTTCTCCACGACCAGGAGCTGTACTCAAAAACCAAAAATCTGTAGCCTCCTTTAGCTCTGGTATTTTATTTTATTCTTCACATGTTTAAGTTATAATGTTTTATTTTTAATTGTCTATTGTATATCGTGTTGTTCTCCTTGCGAGACAATAGACAATAGGTGCAGGAGTAGGCCATTCGGCCCTTCGAACCAGCACCGCCATTCAATGTGATCATGGCTGATCATCCCCAATCAGTACCCCGTTCCTGCCTTTTCCCCATATCCCCTGACTCTGCTAACTTTAAGAGCCCTATCTTGAAAGTATCCAGAGAGCCGGCCTCCCCCCCCCCTCTGAGGCAGAGAATTCCACAGACTCACAACACTCTGTGAGAAAAAGTGTTTCCTCGTCTCCGTTCTAAATGGCTTACCCCTTATTCTTAAACTGTGGCCACTGGTTCTGGACTCCCCCAACATCGGGAACATGTTTCCTCCCCTAGAGTGTCCAAACCCTTAATAATCTTATGTGTTTCAATAAGATGCCCTCTCATCCTTCTAAACTCCAGAGTATACAAGCCCAGCTACTCCATTCTCTCAGCGTATGACAATCCCACCATCCCTGGAATTAGCCTTGTAATGAGCAAAGCACCAAGGCAAATTCCTTGTATGTATACATACTTGGCTAATAAAATGTATTCAATTCAATTTAATCAGTTCAATGCCATTCATATGGATAACTAACATTGACATTTTTGTTAGCTTGGATGCATCAACAGGAACATGTCCAAGCTGGCCTCATTTATGTAGACATACAGCATGCATCCGGGAGGCGCTACAGGTCTCTCCTGTACTGGAACAGCAGGTTCAGGAACAGCTTCTTCCCTGCGGCTGTCACACTACTTAACTCTGAACCTGGGTGATTGCCAGTCAACCCTCCGGACACTCCTTCCCCCAGAAAAATTGCACTACTACAACTGTTGTACATATATATATATTACTGCTCATTATTCTATGTTTGCTCTTCTGGGTGAGATGCTAACCATTTAGTTCTCTCTGTACTGTACACTGCACAATGACAATAAAGATTGAATCTGAATCTGAATCTGAATGGAAACTGGCCCTTTGGCCAAACATGATTATGTCAACCAAGATGCCCTGTCTAAACTAGTCTCATTTGCCGTGTTTGGCCCTTATCCCTCTAACTTTTCTCCTATTCATATATCTGTCCAAGTGTCTTTTAAATGTTGTTGTTGTACCTGTCTCAACTACTCTCGCCACTGTGTTTAAGTAACTCAGCAGGTCAGGCGGAATCTCTGGAGAACATGATTAAGAGACACCGGGTTGTGTTCCCTTGTCAGTCTGAAGGTGGGGAGATGTCAAAACAACTGGTAGGGAGGTGGGGTCATAAGGTCATAAGTGATAGGAGCATAATTAGGCCATTCGGCCCATCAAGTCTGCCATTCAATCATGGCTGATCTATCTTTCCCTCCCAACCCCATTCTCCTGCCTTCTCCCCATAACTCCTGACACCTGTACAAATCAAGACATTATCTATACAAAGCCATACAAATATCCACAGACTTGGTCATCACAGCCTTCAGTGGTAAAGAATTCCACAGTTACCACCCGCTAACTAAAGAAATTCCTCCTCAGCTCCTTCCTAAAGGAGCATCCTTTCATTTTGAGACTATGCCCTCTTGTTCTAGACTCTCCCACTAGTGGAAACATCCTCTCCACATCCACTCTATCCAAGCCTTTCACTATACAGTAAGTTTCAATGAGGCCCCCTCCCCCCTCATACTTCTGATCTCCGAGTACAGGCCCAGTGCCGTCAAACGGGCATGACAAAACCTAGCGAGTGGTAGGTGGAGGAAGGAACTGTGGATTCTGGTTTAAACTAAATATAGACGCAAAATGCTGGAGTAACTGAGCGGGACAGGCAGCAACACTGGATAGAAGGAATTTGTGACATTTCGGATCGAGATATTTCTTCTGAAGAAGGGTCTCGACTCGAAATGTCAACCATTCCTTCCATCCAGGGATGTTGCTGTCCCGCTCAGTTACTCCAGCATTTTGTGTCTATCTTGAGTGATAGGTGGATGTGGGTGACGGTGGGTTTTGATGTTCAGATGAAAGGCCAGAGGTGGAAATAGAAAAGGTCTGTGAAAAGGTTACAAGTGGTGTGAATTATCAGAAGAATGCAAATATGTAAGTGGGTGGGAGAGGGGAGGGCTGAGGGACAGGGAGGGTCTGCCAAATCCTGCTGTATATCCCAGTTGCTGCACAGATTAACACTCTTCCCATTCCCATATTGATCTTTCTGTCATAGGCCTTCTTTGTTACCAGAGTGTGGCCACATGTAACCTGCACCCACCTACCCACCCCCGTGGCTTTTCACCCACTTCCATCCAGGGAACCCACCAGGCCTTCCAAGAGATCTGGAAAGGCACCTTTTCAAACCTCGTCTCCTGCACGCTGTGTTCCTGGTGCACCCCCTTTACATTGGCGAGACCAAGCGTAGTCAAGGCATGAGAGGCCTAGATAACATGCATGCTCATTCTTTTCCCCAGGGCAGTGGATTCTACAACTAGAGGGCATTGGCTTAAGATGAGAACAGAAGGATCCTACGGGCAGGTTTTCCACACAGAGGGTAGTCCATATCTGGAATGAGCTCCCAGAAAATGCTATGGAAGCAGATTACAATTGTGTCTTTAAAGGATATTTGGATATTTGCGTTTAAAAGGCTATGTGCCAAACGTAGGCAAATGGGTCTAGCCCAGTATGCCAACTTGATCTGTATAGACAAGATGTGCTGAATGGTCTATTTCCGCGCTGTGTATGTCCATGCTCGCCCACAGTCTGGTTTGAACAAACAAGTGCTGAATTCACTTTTTTTTTCACGTTACATGTCCTCAGAGATACTGTGTTTCGTTCAGCATTCCCCCAGGTTATCAGGTGGTACAACAGTGGTCAGATGACTTTTTCCTATAAAGGGGAGTGGACAGTTGCAGGCTGCATCTGATGCTTTCTGCCGCTTGAGGGTGAGTAGCCTTGTTTCGCTTGAAGTTCCGCCGTTATTTCTTCGCCGCTGTGCCCATTGCAACTGCAGCAGCGTCTGCTGAGCGAGGAGTCCCGGGACGTGGTTTCGACACTTTAGTAGGAATATTCCGTACTTTTACAGAGGGGTCGATGAGTGTTGAGATACGAGCTGTTTGTTCCAGACGTTTTAGCATCATGTTGGTCCGTTCAATCTCCAGACCATCTGAATCAAGTTTCTTTAATGTTTTATCTAATATTCTCGCCACGTAACCGGACGGCCTGATGTAAACTATTAATATATGTCTGTGCATTTCGAACATTTGAGAAATGTATTCACAGCCCAAAGCAAATGAGCACGAGTTTATTGGCAGTAGTCCACAGAGCTCAGACACTTGGACTGACTTCTCTTTCTCTCTGCGAGCAAATAATTCCTGATCTTCGTTTTTCTTGTTGCTCTTGTTTTATCTGCACTTTCTCTGGAGCGGTAAAATAATCTGCTCTTTGATTATTTTCTATTTTGCTCTACCTGATGTAATCATGTATGTTGTGATCTGCCTGGGTAGTTCTTTCTTACACATTTCGTCCGCCCCACAGCAAAATCTCCTCCAATAATTCAATGCCGACACCAGTACACAGGGAGAAACAAAGAACTACAGATACTAATAATCCAAAGTTAGACACGTATTGCCAAATCATCACTTATCCCCTTTTCTCCAGAGTTGCTGCCTGACCCACAGAGTTACTCGGGAGAGTTTGTGTCTATCCCCAGTATACAGGTCCCTGCTGGGCGTGGTTCATTATGGGTCACTGTCAGTTCTTGTTCGGTTGGTTCAGGGACACTTTCTGGAGATTAGAG
The DNA here is from genome assembly GCF_028641065.1 of Leucoraja erinaceus. NCBI lineage: Eukaryota > Metazoa > Chordata > Chondrichthyes > Rajiformes > Rajidae > Leucoraja > Leucoraja erinaceus. The sequence continues at coordinate 62,904,629 of NC_073378.1, forward strand.
CAGCGAAATGTAGACTGGGATTCCACTGCACAACTTAATGGCTCACATCAGTGGACTCGGGAGGAGATTTTTTATTTGGATGAAGCGTTGAGGCCCTGTCTTCAGTCTGGATGAAAGAAATCCCACAGTTGTGCTTCAAAATATAAAAACTGCAAAATTATTCCCAGATTCCGGGCAAATCTTTATCATGTGATCAGATTATTTTAGTCATGGTTTTACTTTAAGAGCGGAAACAGGCCCTTGGGGCCACTGAGACCGCGCCGATCAGCGATCCCCACACACACACACACACACACACACACCAGGAAGTATTTCACATTCATACCAAGTGTAACAATGGGTACACTTAAAAAGGATTTCGTTTTCTTTAAACCACTCTGATATATTCTGTAAAATACTATAAATGTAAGCTTTTTATAAATGGTTTTATGAAATTCTTGACTTTGTGTTAGAGTAAATGTGCCAAGTAGAATTTTAAATTCTAGTTTATACTAGACTAAGTTGGACCCATTTGGCCCCAGCTTCACACTGGAGGGCTGGCCCCCCAATGTAATATTCCACCTCTCCACCAATTCCAATATATATATACACACACACACACACACACACACTCATTCAGGAACAGCGTCTTCCTGACAGCGATCAGGCTATTAAACATAGCAAATAAGCTCTGACCTACAAAAGACTATTATTTGTACTATTTGTTATTTATTGAACACACTCACACACACACACCCTCCACCTCACAGAGACACAGACACACGCACCATCCACACTGAGACGCACCATCCATGCAGACTGACTCGCACGCAGGCAGACTCGCACGCAGGCGCAATTGCTCTCACTTGCTCTCGCACTCACTCTCTCAGTCATGAAATGAGCGGGACTTTTAAACTAAACACACTCTGATTTAATAAATAAAACATTGCCATTTCAAATACAGGCAGGGCAGCAGGCCAAACAACTCGTTTCATTTTCATCAAGGGCTAACAAATAATTTTATTCAAGTACATTGCACACTCACAGCTGAGTTGAGTTGATCCACAGCAGAATGAGAGTCGTGGCCTCTCCTGCGTGATTTTGCAGCGGAGGAGGACTCTGAGTAAGATGGCCAAAAATCACAGCCGAACGTGGTAGCGTTATTTTCTAAAATCAAACAACAACGCAAACAGAAAGTGGTCAAGATGAGACTTTTAATTATATAGATGTAGAAAAATTGACCAGAAGTGAGATTATTTATGCCCATCAGTCTGAAGAAGAGTATCGACCTGAAACGTCACCCATTCCTTCTCTCCAGAGATTCTGCCTGTCCTGCTGAGTTACACCAGCTTTTTGTGTCTATCTTTACATAATGAATCTGTGGAACATTGAAGATGGACACCAAAAGCTGGACTAACTCAGTGGTTCAGGCAGCATCTCTGGAGAAAAGGAATAGGTGATGTTTTTGGTCGAGATCCTTATTCAGACTGCAGAAGGATCTGAAGGGTCTTGACCAAAATGTCACCCATTCTTTTTCTCCAGAGATGCTCCCTGACCCACTGAGTTACTCCAACTTTTTGTGGCATCTTTAGTGTAAACCAGCGTCTGCAGTTCCTTTCTACATTGGAGCTAGCTGCCAGGTACATGGACAGGAAAGGTTTAGAGGGATATGGGTCAAGCCTGGGCAGGTAAGACTAGTGTAGATGGGGCATTTTGGTTGGCATGGGCAGGTTGGGCCAAATATCCTGTTCCCATACTGTATGATCCTGAGAGGTTGACATCAAATCCTGAATGACTTCAGAGTTCAAGATTAACTGACAGGACTAACAGTTACACAAGAAAAAAAACAAGCAGATATGAGAGCAGGGAGCCTTTTTAATTGGGGAGGACAGTGGATGTTGTATGCATGGATTTTAAAAGTCTTTTGATAAAGTCCCTCGTGGTAGGCTGATTAAGATGCACAGGATTCACAGTGACTTGCTTATATGAATTTATTTATGGGAGTGGTTGTAGTGGAAGTTGTGGTGGAAGGAAGATATTCTGTGACCAGTAAAATTCTGCGGGATTTGTGCTGGGACCTCTGCTGTTTGTGATGTATATAAATGACTTGGTCATAAATGTAAATGGGTTTTGGTGAGCAAGTTTGCTGATGACACCAAAATTAGAGGAGTTGCAGACCGTGAGGAAGGCTGTCAGTAGATATAGTGGGATACAGTGCATTCAGAAAGTATTCAGATCCCTTCACTTTTCCACATTTTGTTATGTTATAGCCTTATTTTGAAATTGATTAAGTTCACTTTTTTTAACTCATCAATCTACACACAATACCCCAGAACGAAGAAGTGAAAACAGGTGCTTAGCTTAGAAATTTTTGCAAATTAAAAATAAATAACTGAAATATCACATTTACATAAGTATTCAGACCCTTTGCTGTGACACTCAAAATTGAGCATAGGTTCATCCTGTTTCCATTGATTATCCTTGAGATGTTTCTACAACTTGATTGCAGTCCACCAGTGGTAAATTAAATTGATTGGACATGAATTTGGAAAGGCACACACCTGTCTATATAAGGTCCCACATTTGACAGTGCATGTCAGAGCATAAACCAAGCTATGAAGATGAGGGAATTGGCCGTAGACCTCCGAGACTGAATTGTGTCGCGACACAGATCTGGGGAAGAGTATAAAACAATTTCTGCAGCATTGCAGGTCCTGAAGGGCACAGCGGCATCTGTCATTCTTAAATGGAAGGACTTTGGAACCACCAGGACTCTTTATAGAGCTGGCCGTCTGGCCCAACTGAGCAATCGGGGAGAAGGGTCTTGGTCAGGGAGGTGACCAAGAACCCGATGGTCACACTGACAGAGATCCAGAGTTCATCTGTGGGGATTGGAGAACCTTCCAGAAGGACAGCTGTATCTGCAGCACTACACGAATCAGGCCTTTATGGTAGAGTGGCCAGACTGAAGCCATTCCTCAGTAAAAGGTACATGACAGCCTGCTTGGAGTTTGCCAAAAGGCATGATAAACCAAGATTTAATTCTTTGGCCTGAATGCCCAGAGTCACGAGTGGTTCAGATTCAGATTCAGATTCAGATTCAAGTTTAATTGTCATTGTCGGTGTACAGTACAGAGACAACGAAATGCATTTAGCATCTCCCTTGAAGAGCGACATAGCAAACGATTTGAATTAAAAAAAAATAATAAGTGTCCGGGGGGGGGGGGGTGATTGTCAGTCACCGAGGTACGTTGTTTAGTAGAGTGACAGCCGCCGGAAAGAAGCTGTTCCTCGACCTGCTGGTTCGGCAACGGAGAGACCTGTAGCGCCTCCCGGATGGTAGGAGGGTAAACAGTCCATGGTTGGGGTGAGAGCAGTCCTTGGCGATGCTGAGCGCCCTCCGCAGACAGCGCTTGCTTTGGACAGACTCAATGGAGGGGAGCGTGGAACCGGTGATGCGTTGGGCAATTTTCACCACCCTCTGCAATGCCTTCCGGTCGGAGACAGAGCAGTTGCCATACCATACTGTGATGCAGTTGGTAAGGATGCTCTCGATGGTGCAGCGGTAGAAGTTCACCAGGATCTGAGGAGACAGATGGACCTTCTTCAGTCTCCTCAGGAAGAAGAGACGCTGATGAGCCTTCTTGATCAGAGTAGAGGTATTGTGGGTCCAAGAGAGGTCATCCGAGATGTTGACTCCCAGGAACCTGAAGCTAGAAACACGTTCCACCTCCGTCCCGTTAAAGTGGATGGGGGTGTGCGTGCCGCCTCTGGACTTCCTGAAGTCTACAATGAGCTCCTTGGTCTTCTTGGAGTTAAGGGCCAGGTTGTTGTCAGCGCACCATGCTGCTAAGTGCTGGACCTCCTCCCTGTAGGCCAGCTCATCGTTGTTGCTGATGAGGCCAATCACCGTTGTATCATCTGCATACTTGATGATGGTGTTAGTACCATGTACAGGTGTGCAGTCATAGGTGAAGAGGGAGTAGAGGAGGGGGCTCAGCACACAGCCCTGAGGAACGCCGGTGTTCAGGGTGAGGGTTGAAGAGGTGTGCTTGTCTAACCTCACAGACTGGGGTCTGTTGGTTAGAAAGTCCAGTATCCAGTTGCAGAGGGAGGGGTCGATGCCCAGGTTACCGAGTTTGGTGATCAGTTTTGATGGAATAATGGTGTTTGAATGCTGAGCTGTAATCGATGAACAGCATTCTTACATAAGTGTCTCTGTTGTCAAGGTGGGAGAGGGCGGAGTGAAGTGCCGTTGAGATGGCATCCTCCGTACTCCTGTTCTTGCGGTAGGCAAACTGATAGGGATCCAGTGTGGGGGGTAGGCAGCTTTTGAGGTGTGCCAGGACCAGCCTCTCGAAGCACTTGGTGATGATGGGGGTAAGTGCAACTGGGCGGAAGTCGTTGAGGCTTGCCGCAGTGGAGTGTTTTGGCACTGGCACGATGGAGGTGGCTTTAAGGCAAGTGGGGACAACTGCTTGGGCAAGTGACAGGTTGAAGATGTCAGTCCAGACGTCTGTCAGCTGCGCAGCACAGGCACTGAGCACGCGCCCGGGGATGCCGTCAGGGCCAGCAGCCTTACGTGCATTAGTCCTACTCAGTGCCACGTACACGTCGTAGGGGGTGAGTGTGAGGGGTTGGTGATCGGCAGGTAGCACAGCCTTGATGGCTGTCTCTAGATTGTCCCTGTCGAAGCGGCCATAGAAGTGATTAAGCTCCTCAAGGAAGGAGGCGTCGCTGGATGTGGGGGTGATGTTGGAGGGTCTGTAGTCCGTGATGGCCTGGATGCCTTGCCACATGCGTCGGGGGTCGGAGTTGTTGTTGAAGTGCTCCTCAATCCTGAGCTTATGGCAGTGCTTGGCCTTCCTGATGCCCCTCTTCAGGTTAGCCCTGGATGAACTGTAGGCTCGAGCATCGCCTGACCTGAAAGCGGTGTCCCGTGCTTTCAGCAGTAGCCTGACCTCGCTGTTCATCCATGGCTTCTGATTCGGGTATATGGTCACCTGTTTGAGGGAGGTGACACTATTGATGGTGGAGTTTATAAAGTCCAGAACAGAGGATGTATAGGAATCAATGTCCGTGTGAGAGTCAAGGGTGGCCTGGGCTGCAAACGCCTTCCAGTCAGTGTTTCCAAAACACTGCTGAAGTGTGAAGTCCGCTTCCTCTGACCAGACTTTAACTGTCCTTACAGTTGGTTTAACCCGTCTGATGAGTGGGTAGTACTTAGGTAGCAGGAACAATGAGACGTGATCAGACTGACCAAGGTGGGGGAGGGGGATGGCTTTGTAAGCGTCAGCCATATTGGTGTAGACTTTGTCCAGTGTCTTGTCTACTCTAGTGGGGAAGGATACATGTTGGTGGAATTTGGGCAGTACAGTCTTCAGGTTGGAGTGATTGAAGTCACCCGCAACAATGAAGGCTGCCTCGGGGTTGTGCGTCTGTTGTTTGCTAATGGCAGTATGCAGCTCTTTCATTGCAAGCTTGGCATTAGCATCAGGAGGGATGTTGAGTGGTGGAAACCAGGCACCACTCAACAGCTGGACAATACCATACCTGAGTGAGACAGGCCCATAAGAAATTGAAGCATAGCAGTTGTGGTATTTTAGATCATATACACATTACCAAAGAGGAGGTATGGCGATTTTGAAGATCATGAAGGTAGATAAATCACAACGGCCTGACCATGTGTATGCTCAGGACTTTGTGGGAAGCTAGAGAGATTATTGCGGAGGCCCTTTCAGAAATATCTGCATCGCCTTCAGAAGTTTGGAAGCCTGGAGGGTGGATAATGTTACACTGTTGTTTAAGATGGATAGCGAAGATAAACCAGGACACTACGGGCTACTGAGCCTGAAGTCAGTGGTGGAAACGTTATTGGTGGGGATTCTTGGGGACAGGATCTACCAGGATTTTGATAAGCATGGGCTGATTAGTGATGGTCAGCATAGTTATGTGGAGGCCATGAAGTGATGAGGGCAGAGCAGTGGACATTGTATACATTTTAGCAAAGATTTCCACAAAGTCTTGCATGGTAGTTAATTTGTATCGTTAGACAAGTGAGTTTATTGTCATGTGTCCCTGATAGGATCATGAAATTCTTGCTTTGCTTCAGCACACAGAACATAGTAGGCATTTACTACAAAACAGATCAGAGTGTCCATATACCATAATATAAATATATACACACATGAATAAATAAACTGATGAAGTACAAATAACAGATAGTGGGTTATTAATAATCAGAGTTTTGGCCGAGCCAGGTTTAATAGCCTGATGGCTGTGGGGAGTCGAAGTCAAATTTATTCGTCACATGCACCAACGAAGGCACAGTGAAATGAATTTGCCATGCAGTGATACACTTAACTAAAGAACACACAATAAAGTTCAACACAAACATTCACTGCACCGTTCCTCACTGTGGTGGAAGGCAATAAAGTTACAGCCAGTCCCCCTCCCCTGTTCATCCATGGTCGGGGCCATAAGCCCTCCGTAGTCACCACTATGGTTGGCCGAATGTACAGGCACCTCTCGTCGAGATGATCAAAACTCCGACGTCGGGACAGTCGAACACACTCCGCGGCTTGGAGCGCCCGAATCGGCCACTTTCCTACTGGAGGCAGCGGCTTCAGGATGTTATAGGCCGCAGGCCATCGGTCGGAGCTCTTCTCCGGCGATCCCCGGTAAGAGATCCTGGACTCCGGATGATAAGTCCACGCAATGCCCGTGGGCTAGAAGCACTGCAGACCACGTTCCCATGATGCCAAAGTCACCAGGCAAGCGATCCGTGCACTTCTTTCTGGTGATCCCCGACAAGGGTTCACTCCGCTCCGCGATGGAAAAGTCCACACTGCGCCCGTTGCTGAAGCTCTAGGCCCAACTCTGGGAAAGGCCCCACCAATCCAAGCTGTTATGCCCGTGAGGGAGGCGGAGAGGCGACATGAAAAAAGTAGCCTCTCCGTTGAGGAAGTGACTGAAGAACGGTTTCCTTTCCTTCCCCCCCCCCCCCCCCCCCGCCCCCCTCAAGATAGAGGACTCTAAAAGTAGAGGGTACAGGCTCAAGTTGAGAGAGAGATTTAAGAAGGACCTTAGGGTCACCATTTTTGCTTGAAGCAAAAGGTATCTGGAATGCGCAGCCACAGAGCTTCCAAGTAGTACGTATTTTTTGCATTTTGTACAGAAATGCAATAAGAATACGGATGTACGGATTTGCTTTGTAAATTACGGATTTTTTTAAAATCGGCCTGACTTCCTGTTTCATCTTGCTGCTCAAAAAATACAAGGATATAACAAGTTATACTGTAACTAAAAATTATAGCAGATTAAATCTATTAATATTTTAAATTTCAAGATCTGGATGGTTATTTTTGTCTGCTTTGATCTGCCTGTTCCGCTACAGGTTTAAAGCGCTGCAGTTTAACACGTGGGAATTTAAACGAACAGCGCTGTGGGTTCTCAAAATAGCGCTACCAGCTGGAGCGCTATTGCCTTTACACATAGCGTTATGGATCACAGACTGTTCGGGGAGGGAGAGGGAGTGAGAGGCAGGGAGGGAATAAGAGAGGAAGGGAGGGAAAGAGAGGAGGGAGAGAGGCTGTGGGAGGGAGAGGGAGGCTTCCAAAATGGCTTCTACATCATCATCATCTGGTGCTAAAAGCAGGAAGCAGCCGTTCAAACAGAAGTATACAAAGAGATGACAATGAGTGCACTGTCAAGTAAGGTGCGTAGAAGACGTGTCAATTTGTAGCAAAGTTGTGCATTCTTGTACTCTTACATGGGTATGACCACACATTAAAAAAACACAGTAAAAATACTGAATTTCTCAGCAAAATACTGATTTTCAGGTACTAGAATACTGAAATGCTCTGACAAAACTTGGCAGCTCTGCTGCCAGGTGAATACAATTACAACTTTTAGATACATTTTGACAGATAAAAACATTTGGTAAGAAGAGTTTGCTAGTTTTGGGGCCAAATGCAGGAAATGGGATAAGGCGGGCCCGAGGGCCTGTTTCCATGCTGTATAACTGTAGTCTACTGGGATTCTACTTCTCCAATACTATTTTGCTGTTCTTTCCCAGGGTCAACCAACCATCCACCATGGCAACTAAGCAGTCTCAACAATCTGGAACGGACCAATTGGCTGACAGTAAGTGCCAGGAAGCAATATCTATCCAAAGTTTATCTATTTAAAACATTTTTTTATGAACACTGTAGGTACACTCATTGGACCATATTAGTGGACTTGCTGCTAGTGAGAAACGGGTCCTTGTAGATTGGGCTGGGAGAATGTTTCAGTCCCCACTGATCACACTGTGCCACTGTAACACACAAGTTAAGCAGGCAGGACACGTACTCAGTAGATATGAGCCTTGCTGGAAGGATGTTTCACATTCATGCCTCTGTGGCCCACAGCTGCTCCCCAAATGCACCTACTTTCACTATTGCCATCACCACCATGAGCTCCCCAGTTACCCAGTGTCAAGGTCAATGACTTTTCCTCAGAGCTGCTTTGTCTGGACAAACCACATGGAAGGGTGAGCTGTGCAGTGGAGTCATCAAGCTTGATGTTGCACAAAGATTAATGGGAGTTTGAGCTCAACATGAGGCACTGTGTATATCTACTTGGCCAGGAGGCCACTGGGAGAAGAGTTGACCAGGCCCTCTGACACTGTTGCTTCAGGGAAATGTCTGTCAGAGACAATCATTGTCCTGCAGACATTCAGTGCAGAGCCAGTATTGGATCTTAGTAAGGAACGTATTGGATCTCAGGATTGTTCCTGATTGCAGAATAATTGATACCACCGTTTCCTTGCCACTGTCAAAGATTCAAACACAGTTTCTGATAAACTAGGTATGGAACGTCAAAAAGTGTTTTCCTGAAGAGGTGAACAGGTGAGCAAACTCCATGCATAATGAGTTTTTTCCTCTTCTATTCTAGATCTAATCCGTTTGGATCCTTTGGTTACTGCAAATATACAGTTTGCTCTTGATCTGTTCAAGCACTTGGATGAACAGAACAGTGATGGCAACATCTTTGTGTCTCCCTTTAGTATATCAATGGCACTGGCCTTGGTATATCTGGGTGCGAAAGAGAAGACAGCCACTCAGATGGCTCAGGTAGGTGTGGCCTTATGTTAGCTTCAGAAGGTGTGTCCTGTTTTTGAACAAACTGGAGTATGTTTGGTCATGTAAAGCTTTAGGGTGGGGACAATCGACGTGGTTTGGTTTGTTGGATTGGAGCTGGAATAGTTTGTTATTTGCATGTTTGCATTCCTCACAATAATCAGTCATGCCACTTTAACCACATGTGGCTATTGACATGAATAAGCCTTCTATTGACACTGCAACGATATTTTATTAAGCAATGTAAAATGCAGTCTTTAGAGTCTGTAGCCCCGAGCTCCATTTCCACCATTGACACTATTGCCTATGTGGTATTGTCTTTATGGAGTTATATTTTCCATGATGCAAGGTTTCTTAGGAATGTATCTATTGCTTTAAAGTAGAACTGAGTGCATACAGATTTAATGAAATAAAATAGAGAAAATGCTGGAAACATTCAGCATATCTATGGAAATGTATGGCTGCATCTATGGAAATGTTTCAGATTGAAGATCCTTTTTCAGACTTGGAAATTGAGAAATGGTTTGAAATAGCAGAGATTCTGGCAGGAATGTGTCAGCACAACGGAATTCTCTCTGACAGGGATGGGCCAAAGTTATCAATGGGATAAACTGTAGATGGTGACCTCATCTGCAGCTTATTCCCATGGCAATTGTGGCATCAGAATACACATTATCCACAATTCTTATTATCCTCATTATTCACAAGACCAGATAAAAGCACAGGGAAATAGAAGTGGGAGGAGGCCAATAGGCCCTTCAGGCCTATCCCACCATTCAATGTAATCATGGCTATTCTACACTGCCCCAAACTCCTCTTTTGGCCAGTTCCAATAACCCTCAAATTACACCACTGTTGTAAATGACATTGGTGAAGCCACAGTTCAGTTTTAGTTACCGTATTCCTCGACAATGAAGATGCTATTTTTTACCCTAAAATAAGGCCCGAAAATGTATCTGCGTCTTGGAGTCCGAAGGTTAGATTGTTAGCGAAGAAAGATAGACTTGCCTATCCCTCAGTACAGCGTCTGTAAAAGGACATCACCGCGGGGCGGTAGAGTTCCTTCCACAGCGTGTGGGGAGTCTGGCCCGAATCAGCACAGTTAGGCTGCCGGGGGTAAAGTTGCAGGAAGGGCAGGAACGTTGAGGAGAAAGGGGGCTGGGATCATGCCAGCAACTCACTCAGTAGCTCAGGTGGCTGCGAGCGGCCGCCAGGACCGGACAGTGTAACTGCAGATAGACTCTGGGCGCGCAGGTGACCTGGGGACTGCAGCTAGACCCAGGGCTCGCAGCCGACCTGGGCACTACAGCCTGTCCTGGGGCAGGTGACCTGCGAACTACAGCTAGACCCAGGGCTCGCAGGCGACCTGGGCACTACAGCTGGTTCCAGGGACAGGAGGGATCTGGGAACTGCAGCCTGTCCCGAGGCACGCAGGTGACCTGGAAATTACAGAACACTAATTGGAAAAATACGTGCCCCTATGCAATAAATGTTGCCAATCCCTGGACTAAACCAAAGCCTTGATCCTGTCCTGCCAGCCTTTTCTCAAAACTTAGCAACTCAAAATGGGATGGGGTCTTTGACGCAGGTGCGTCTTCATTGCCGGGAAAAACAGTACCCTGTTAGAGGAAAGATTTAATTAAACTGGAAAGAGTGCAGAGAAGATTTACGAGGATATTGCCAGGGCATGAGGGGCTGAGCTATGTGGAGAGGTTTAGTCGGCCAAGACTTAGCTCATTGGAGTACTGGAGGTGTGTAAAATCATGAACGGAATAGATAGGGTGAATGCACAGCCTTTAACCCAGGATAGGAGAAGCAAAAACAAAGGACGTATGTTTAAAGTGAGAGAAGTAAGAGGGGCAACTTTTTTTAATTAGTAAATTAAATCAACTGCCAGAGGAGGTAGTTAAGGCAGGTACTACAACAGGATTTAAAATACACTTGTGCAGATTTATGGATAAGAAAGGTTTACTAGTGGGCCAAATGTTGTGGCAAATTGCACCAGCTTAGAAGGAGCACCTTGGTTGGCAGGGACGAATTGGGCCGTAGGGCCTGTTTTAATGTGGAATAACTATATGGCTCTAAAGTCTGGTGGACCATCTCTATCTATCTATCTATCTATCTATGTCTGTGGCTGCCACCTGCCGTCCGGCTGCCTTTCTGCCTTTTGATTAGTTCCATCGTGTGATGTCACAATGCCCAATGCTCGCAGATGTCCAATCACAATGCCCAATGCTCACAGATGTCCAATCTGAATGAATCCATTTACATGGACGGCTGCCGGCCGCATTTCTTTCTTTGATTTCCTGCAACTCCGAAACCAGACGCAGAATCGCCGACATCTTTTCCATTTCGGTAGAGATTTCACTTTTCTTTCTAAGTATCCGCTCCTCATTACATTTCGTCGTGTTTAAGTACACGTTTTTAATCAATTCCTTCTCATCTCTCTCCCCCCTCAATATTTCAAAAATAAACTGGCTTCTCACCCATAGAAGCAGCACCAGCCCCGGCCCCTGGTGAACGTTCCATTGTGTGATGTCACAATGCCCAATGCTCAAAGACATTCTTGCCATAGAGGGAGTACAGAGAAGGTTCACCAGACTGATTCCTGGGATGTCAGGACTTTCATATGAAGAAAGAAGATAGACTCGGCTTGTATTCGCTAGATTTTAGAAGATTGAGGGGGGATCTTATAGAAACTTACAAAATTCTTAAAGGGTTGGACAGGCTAGATGCAGGAAGATTGTTCCAGATGTTGTGGAAGTCCAGAACAAGGGGTCACAGTTTAAGGATAAGGGGGAAATCCTTTAGGACCGAGATGAGAAAAACATTTTTCACACAGAGAGTGGTGAATCTCTGGAATTCTGTGCCACAGAAGGTAGTACCCCTACCCCACTCTACTTTCCCTCCCACATCTCTCCAGTTTCCTCCTCCTCCTCTCCCCTCCCTCCCTCCCCCCTTCTCACCCTCCCCTCTCCCAACCCCGTCTCCCTCTCCCCCACTTCCCCCACCTGTGTGTTTCGGGGTGGTTAGTGTGAGTGTAATGCCGCAGCTCCCCCCCCCCCCCCCCCCCCCCGCTGGTTGGGGAAACAAACCCAACGGGTCTGCACCTGGTCTAGTATTCTCATAAAACTAATGAAAAAGTAATAATAGTGAATTTGCAGTTTTTAACGATAAATTGACTATGTTCAATTCTGAAAAGCACAGTATAGAACTGGAATACTAAATACACTTCACTTCTTTTGATGAATGTTAACATTTTCTCTTAGATGCTTGGTTTTGATGAAGTCAAAGACGTCCACTCGGAATTTCACAAACTGCAAACTGAATTAATCAACCCGAAAGCAAAGTATTCCTTGAAGTTAGCCAATCGCCTCTACGGGGAGAAGACCTACGAGTTCCTTCCAGTTAGGTTTGGGTTTGGAGGCTAAACTGCTCAATGTGTGTTTGTTAATCTGGTCAAAAACATTGGTGTTAACACAAGCTCGATCCTCTTGAGTTTTGGAAGGAATGTTCCTGCTTGGTTCAATGTGGAGGTGTCTTGAGAATGGTGTTTGATACTAATTGGAATATCTACCCCTAAACAGTCTCTAATTGTTTAATAGCCTATTGCATCTAAGAATATAGTCCTTGTAATAAGATTTTATCAGTTTTATCCTTATTTTCAACATAGATGAAGGTCATTCAGCCCATTAGATTCATCCCAGCACCCAGCATCGTGGTCATTCCCATTTCCTTCATATCTTTGTTTACTTCTGCAATTTATTATTTTTTGATAATTTTTTGCACTCGATTCTTTTTTACACTCGACTACATCAAAGAATCACTTACAGTAGCCAAATAACCTAGCAACGGTGTGTGTGTGGGAGGGGGGAGGAGTGTGTGGTATTGGGGGTGTCGTAGGGGAGAGAGGAAGGGCGGTGAGTGGGAGGGAGCTGGTAGGAGCAGTTAGCAGCGGAGGAGAATGGTGAGTAAAAGGGGCTGTACTCTTTCAATTTTTTTCCTATGGTGACCTTTTTTTTCGACTACCCTCGATTAACTCGCGTGCAATTTTTAAAAGGCCAGCAACCTAGCTGGGGTCTCGAGTACGTGGGGACTACTCTCGAGCATGAAGAAGAGTTACAAAGACCTCCTTGGACCTCAAATCGGCCATGCTGCGAGTATGAGTCGAGGGCAAACCCGCCAGAACTTGTGGATTAGGTCGCCGCAGTGGGACAGCCCCTTAACGTGGCGAAAAATCATAGCTATATAGGGTAGCGTTTTTGCAAAAATGTATTTACAACGTAGGCCCGAAGTGGTCAAGATGAGAGTTTTAGTCCAAAGACTGCTTGATTTGTAAAGGTTTGATCTTAGATCATATTTTACTGATAATTGGATAGATCCACAAATCATGAATGGACCTATTTTGACATTTCTGAAAATAAGCCATAATGTTTTAAATTGGAATTTTAAGGAAGTTACCAAAACATCTGGATGAGTTATTAAATGCCATTGATGATATCCATAGATCTCAAATACAATAACCACCTTTGCGTACCTTGGAATTTTTGTGGAAACAATCAAATCACTTTGGTGGCAAAAACAGGAAAGTAGACTATTATCTGAATGGTGGCCGATTAAGAAAAGGGGAGATGCAACGACACCTGGGTGTCATGGTACACCAGTCATTGAAAGTAGGCATGCAGGTACAGCGGGCAGTGAAGAAAGCGAATGGTATGTTAGCATTCGTAGCAAAAGGATTTGAGTATAGGAGCAGGGAGGTTTTACTGCAGTTGTACAGGGTCTTGGTGAGACCACACCTGGAGTATTTTGTACAGTTTTGGTCTCCTAATCTGAGGAAAGACATTCTTGCCATAGAGGGAGTACAGAGAAGGTTCACCAGACTGATTCCTGGGTTGTCAGGACTTTCATATGAAGAAAGACTGGATAGACTCGGCTTGTACTCACTAGAATTTAGAAGATTGAGGGGGGATCTTATAGAAACTTACAAAATTCTTAAGGGTTTGGACAGGCTAGATGCAGGAAGATTGTTCCCGATGTTGGGGAAGTCTAGAACAAGGGGTCACAGTTTAAGGATAAGGGGGAAATCTTTCAGGACCGAGATGAGAAAAACTTTTATCACACGGTGGTGAATCTCTGGAATTCTCTGCCACAGAAGGTAGTTGAGGCCAGTTCATTGGCTATATTTAAGAGGGAGTTAGATGTGGCCCCTGTGGCTAAAGGTATCAGGGGGTATGGAGCGAAGGCAGGTACAGGATACTGAGTGGATGATCAGCCATGACCATATTGAATGGCAGTGCAGGCTCGAAGGGTTGAATGGCCTACTCCTGCACCTATTTTCTATGTTTATAATCATGTATCCCTACTGGAGAGGGAGATAGATGCAGTGTCTCAGAGTTCAGCATGGATTTCATGTTGGAAGCAGAGTAAAGCGTGCAACAAGGACAGCAAGCTTATTAGGTGGACTTCCTGAGATGGGATCTGCTCAACTAAATGGGATGGACTTTTTGTGTGTTCTAGAGAAAATTAGTTTGATGTCATGCTGACTGTTATTGTTTTATCCCCGAGGGGAAAGATCATCTGCAAAGGGAACGTCCAATAAAACTGCAATTCAAGTGACTTTCCTTTACTTCCTGAGGAGGTTCAAGCTCACCTGTCCCCCCAGATCCTGACCAACTTTTACCGCTGTACCATCGAAAGCATCCTGACCACCTGCTTCACGGTATGGTACAGCAGTTGCACTGTAGCGGACAGGTAGTCACTACAACGAGTGGTGAAAACCGCTCAGTACATCATCGGTGCCCCGCTCCCTGCCATGGATGCCCTCCACCGCAAACGATGTCTGAGACGGGCCGGGAAGATCATCAAAGACCCCTCCCACCCCAACCATGGACTGTTTGCCCTTCTCCCATCAGGGAGGCGGTACAGGAGCCTCAGGTCTCGTACTAGTAGGATGAGGAACAGCTTCCACAACAACACTATCACATTGCTGAACTCGGAGTCCCGCCGATAGATTTCTCCAGTCTCTCCGTCCACATTGTTTGCTTATTCTGTATTTTTATTTCTATATTGCACTATTACTACGGACTGACGCTAAACTGCATTTCGTTGTACCCATACTTGTATCTGTGCAATGACATTGAAGTTGAATTGAATTGAAGTTTTAACTTGCTTGCAATTGACTTTCTATGAGAAGGAGGAATGGGTACTAGAATTCATTAATGTTGCCTGGCAAACTCATACTAAACCTAAATAAGGTCTATTTATTTCAGAATTATCCCCAGACGACACACCCAGAATATTTTAATAGATTTTCTATCAGCAAATGAGCTGAATGCAATGCAACTGTTAAGTAAATTTCAAGAATCAAGGATAGTGAGGAAATCAAAAAATTTAAGCAAAGAATTTTAATTCAGGAACTGGAGGTTATTTAAACATGATTATTTTGTAGTAATTCAATCTCCTCCCACCGCTGGACATTATGTCAAATGAGTGGTTATCAAATTATCCTCGTCTTGTCTTGGAGTAACATCATGAATAACGTAGCCATTTTTTAAACCAATCTGATTATTTTAATCTCTTCCCACAGATTAAAAAAAAAAAAAATCTGTTTTCTGTAATCCTTCAGGATTTTCTTGCCGCTTCTCTGGAATATTATCAAGCAGGGCTGGGAGCTGTTAACTTTCTTAAAGCAGCAGAGACGGCTCGACAAGAGATCAACAGTTGGACTGAAGAACAGACTGCAGGTGAGTAGTGCAGAACAATTCTTTCCAGGGTTCACACAGAAAACTTTCAGCTCTACGTATTCAACTTTCTGAATGAGGGACATTTCCCAAAAGTGATAGGCACGCCAAGAGCATTAAGTGTGATACTGATTAGTCATTCGTCCATTCTGAAGTATCCTTGACTTGTAGAGTCATAGAGCTCTAGAGCATAGAAACAAACTCTTCAGGCCACTGTGTCCATGATGTTTACGTTGGCATACTGGGCTGGTCCTATTTGCCCGCATTTGGTCGATATCCCTCTAAATCCTTCCAACCCATGTAACTGACCGGATGTCATTTAAAAGTTGTAATTGTATTCATTTCTGTAGATTCCTTGGCAAATCATTCCAGATATGGACTACCCTCGGAGTGAAAACAATGTCCCTGAGATCTCTCATGCATCTCTCCTACCTTAAGCCTATGCTCTCTAGTTTTTAAATCCTCTACCCTGGTGAAAACTACTGTGAGTATTCACTTTATCTGGTACCGGAATAAGGTCACTGCTCGGCCTTCTTTATATGCTGAGCCTATCCAAACATTTCCCTATAATTTAAGTCAGCAAGCGCTCCAAGAAATAAAGTCCTAGCCTGCTCAACCTTTCCCTTTAGCTCAGGCCCAGCCCTGGCAACTGTAAATCTTCTCGCCACTCTTTCCATCTTGACAATATCTTTCCTATAACATGATGCCCAAAACTGAGTCTCAATGTGGCTTCACTGATGTCTTGCACAACTGATGTGACCTCACAACTTCTACACTCAGTTTGTTGCCATGCGGTGAGAACGGAGAGGTTGAGAAGGAGTTTCTTCCAAGAGGCAAATCGGACTGTAAACGCCTATCTCACCAGGGACTAACTCTACAGAATGTTTTTCCTTCCATTATTTATTATGTAAAAGAATATGTGTTTTATGATTGTGTTTATAATTTGTTTTGTTGTTTGTCTTTTGCACAAAAGTCCGCGAGCATTGCCACTTTCATTTCACTGCACATCTCGTATGTGTATGTGACAAATAAACTTGACTTGACTTGTGTCCTGTTTCGTGTCTAGTATTGTATTGACAATATAGGTGCACAACCTTTTATCCGAAAGCCTTGGGACCAGACACTTGTCGGATTTCGGACATTTTCGGATTTCAGAATGGAAGATTTTTAGCGTAGATTAGGTAGGTAGCGCGGGCGGCTTGAAAAGTCTGGAGCAGCTGCCTCCTCCCCGGAGACCGGGAGAATCATTGCATAAATGTTAGTCAGTTAGTTTGGAGGGATTTTATGTGGTGGTGGTGGTGTAGGGGTGAAGGGGGAAACTTTAATTCTTAGTCCCCTACCTACCTGGTCGGCGACTCCCAACCTCGCAGAGCTGGGGGCTCCGTCCGGCCGCGGGCGGCGCCGGTTGTAGCTCCGACCCCGGCAACTCTACCCCTGGCTGCGAGGCGCTCCAAATCCAGCGCGGCCCGCGGCCGGACGCCCCAGCTCCGCGAATGTCGGGAGTCGGTGGCGTCGCAGCGCTGGGATACCAGCGGGGAGCGGGCAATGCCTTACCGGGTCGCCGTGCGGCAAGCTCCAGAGCGCTGTGGCCGCCTTCTTCCAACATTCGCGGAGCGTCGCTGGATTTGGAGCCGCGGAGTTGGGGGCTCCTCCGTCCGGCCGCGGGCGGCGCCGGTTGGAGCTCCAACCCCGGCAACTCTACCCCTGGCTGCGCGGCTCCAAATCCAGCGACGCTCCGCGATGTTGTGTGTCGGCGGCCACAGCGCTCCGGAGCTTGCCGCACGGCGACCCGGTAAGGCATTGCCCGCTCCCCGCTGGTTTCCCAGCGCTGCGACGCTGCCGACTCCCGACATTTGCGGAGCTGGGGCGTCCGGCCGGCCGCGGGCCGCGCTGGATTTGTGGCGCCTCGCAGCCAGGGGTAGAGCTGCCGGGGTCGAGCTACACCCGGCGCCGCCCGGCCCCACCGGCCACAGCGCTGCGGAGCTTACTGCACAGCGACCCGGTAAGGCATTGACCGCTCCCCGCCTCTCCGACCAGGTAGGGGACTAAGAATTAAAGTTTACCCCTTCACCCCCCTTCACATAAAAGCCCTCCAAACTAACTGACTAACATTTAAGCAATGATTTACAGATGTTTAAGCGTCTCCCGTTCTCCAGGGAGGAGGCAGCCGCTACAGTAGTACAGACCTGGGTTGACCATGGGTCGTTTTGGGTCAGGTTTGGCGCCAAACGCGAGCTTTGGTGCGCAGACGACATCTGGAAAAAATGGCCGGTTTTCGGAGCTTTTCGGTTTCTGGAACACCGGATAAAAGGTTGTGCACCTGTATATAGATTTCTTGTGTATCTGTTAAACCTCTGACTCGTGATTTTGTTGTGGCTGTTGCCATTCATTGGCTATTTCATTTTTTATTGAATCCATGGTCTATATGTGAGCATGCCTTTTTTTTCAGGACAAATCCAAAATTTATTGGAGAAAGATACTGTTGGCTCTGACACAAGTCTTGTCCTTGTGAATGCCATTTATTTTAAGGCGAAATGGGAACATACATTTAAGAAAGAAAATTCGTTCACTGGACAATTCAAGCTAAAGAAGGTAAAGAAGGCGGCGTTAAAAATATCAAAAATTATGTATAATAATAATATCAATAGCTTGATTCACAATTTCATCAAGACAGACTTGAAAGTGCAACAGAATGGCACTCTCCTTACAAATACATGGTATAAATTCCTGCCTTTTGGAATTATTCCTACTCTGTGTGGAAAAATATTGCCCCCTCGGGTTCCTATTAAATCTTTCCCCTCTCATCTTAAACCCATGTCCTCTGGTTCTTGATTCCCTTACTCTGGATAAACGACTGTGCATTTATCCGATCTCTTCCCCTCATCCTTCTGCACTTCAAAGGAATAAAGTCTTACCTTGCTCATTTTTGTACTAAACTGAACACAATACTCCAAATACGGCCTCACCAACTTGTACAACTGTTCAACATTAAGAAGTGTAAATTATGAAATATTTGATCTCTCTGGTCTTTTCTCTCAATTCAAGTGAATGGGGTTGTTATACTAAATGTGACAACTAGGATTTTTGGACAGATGCAGGACTAGGCCATTCGGCCCTTCTAGACATCAGTGCCATTCAATATGATCGTGGCTGATCATCGAAAATCAGTACCTTTGAAAAGTATTTTCTCGAAAACCAGATGCAAATACATTGAGATTTTTACATATTTTGGTAGCGAATCGACTCCTCTCTAAATTTGATTAATCATTTCCCCAGATTTTTAATAAAGTTGTTCACAAAACGGACTGTTTTTAAAAAAATGAAACTGCTGCGGACGTCACAATGCCCTTGCTCGCGGCATTGCCCCTCCCCCGCTCTCCATTAAAGCAGATGCACTGAACGCGCAGGCGCACTTTTCACCACCCTTTTCCCGCCCCACTCAGTCATTTTTTCACCTCCTGCTGTGCTGCGGACCAAAGATCCAGAGCGAGTAATGGCCGCCAGGGCCACCTTCTCATCGCGTGCCCCTCGCGACAATAACGGCTTCTGCCGCACGGCCCTCCTCCACTTTCTCCCCCCCCTCAAGATTGTTGGGCAGGTTTCCCAGATTCCTGCTCTCACTGTATTTAGCATAGAGTCGGCAGGTCAAACATAGAAACATAGAAAATAGGTGCAGGAGTAGACCGTTCGGCCCTTCGAGCCTGCACCGCCATTCAATATGATCATGGCTGATCATCCGACTCAGTATCCTGTATCTGCCTTCTCTCCATACCCCCTGATCCCTTTAGCCACAAGGGCCACATCTAACTCCCTCTTAAATATAGCCAATGAACTGGCCTCAACTACTTTCCGTGAGGAATCTGTTGCATCCAGGTTCAGGAACAGCTGCTTTCCCACAGCCATCGGGCTATTAAACTCGCCAACAAACAGACTCTGATCTACAGCCTATTACATTTTATCTGCTTATTTATTTGTATATTGAACTGACTGTTCTGTATTTTTGCTCACAATACTCTTGTGCTGCAGCAAGCAAGAATTTCATTGGCCTATCTGTGACGCGTGACAATAGACTTTCTTGACTCTTGACATGACTTTTGAAACGTAGATCATCAGCAATTCTGCAACTCCCGTTCATATGTTCACACGTGCAGAAGGCCCACTGGTTCCTGATATGTGTGTGGGGAAAATGTGTTCTATATTACTTGTTTACCTGGCTGCTGGTGCTCCACAAATGTCCTAATAGTGTGTAACTTTATTTGTAGAGTATAACCAAAGATTTGGAAATAATGCAGCGAACTGGATTTTTACTTTACTTTCACAATCGTGAATTTGCGTTCAAGATCATTGAACTCCCATATGTTCAGGATGAACTCAGTATGGTCATCTTACTGCCAGATGACGACAATGGACTTGAAACTGTAAGTGGGATGTTATAACGTTTCAGGGTAAATGTTTTTTTAAAAAAAATTAATTCAACATTCTTCCAAAAATAAATTCATAGAATCACGCAAGTTCGGTATTCTGAAAAACGCAAGGAATCATGGGATTTGTCAAAGGTCGAACGCTATAAATAAATATCAATTGTCTTTTTTCAATGGGAGACCCGGGGGGTGGGCGTGGGCGTGGGCGAAGGGGGACCGGGGGTAGAGGAGACCGGGGGCAGCTGCACGCTTCATCCGCAGCCAGGATCGAACCAGTGTTCCCGGCACCACAAGCGTTGCTGAACCGCCACTGGCCCATCCCCAGTTCCAACCCCCACTCTAGTGTCCCATCCCCACCTGGAGGGGGGGGGGACGTCCAGACCGACGGGACACCAGCCCCCAGGCCCGCCGCCAGCGCGTAGAAGCCCCAACCCCAGCTCACCTCCGCCTCTCCCTCCGGGGCAACCGACAACCCCGTCCGACAACACCAGCGGCTCCAGGCCCACAGCCAGTTCGGAAAACGCACAGACCCACAGCCAGTGCCAACTCCAACACCATGTGAGTCTTGGTCAACCTATTTTCCTTCTTAAATCAGGTTGCCTTGTCATTGCTATCTTAGGTGCACGTTCTGGTGACATTCTGAGTACCTGTCATGCAAATGTCATCATGTGTACCTCTATGTCCTGGCTGATATATAGACAAGCAAATTATCCATATACGTCAGGGAACTAATTGGACGTAAACTGCAGCATTCAGTTTATTAATGTCTATTAATTTTTAGATATTTTTGCTTTTTCTGTTGCTTTGTGGTGGTATTTTAAGTTAAATATATCATAAAGTATCAGGTAATTTATAACAGATACATAGAATACCTGATTCTGTATCATTTGATGTTGCCTTGATTTACATTTTCTGAAGAAAGTTTGGTGGCTAAATTATTTAATGTTTTGCTTTTTCTTATGTTTAGCTTCAGAAGAGTTTCACTCTTAATCGTCTGAGAAATTGGACCAACCCAAAGAACATGTCCATGACATCTGTTCGAGTCACTCTCCCCAAATTCAAGCTGGAAGAGAAATATGATCTTTCATCAATCCTCCCCAACTTGGGGATGGTGGATGCTTTCGATAGGAAGAAAGCCAACTTCTCTGGAATGAGTGAGGGAAAAGATCTGTCAGTGTCAAAAGTCATTCATCAGTCCTTTGTTGCAGTTGATGAGGAAGGCACTGAAGCAGCTGCTGCAACAGCAGCCGTCATAGTACTGCAATGTCTAATTATTTCCCGTGAAGAATTTAAGGCTGATCATCCATTCCTGTTTTTCATCCGCCACGCAAAGACACAGAGCATTTTATTTTATGGAAGGCTAACCTCTCCTTAAATGCAGTGCCTTGTCAGTCAATTACTTTCATAGTAATTTTGTCAATGTCTACAATTGTAAGTTTGAGAGTATGGTCATTGGAACTTTTTAATAATCTAAATCATTGCCAAGGAATTTGCTTGGAAATTAAA
Organism: Leucoraja erinaceus; assembly: GCF_028641065.1. NCBI lineage: Eukaryota > Metazoa > Chordata > Chondrichthyes > Rajiformes > Rajidae > Leucoraja > Leucoraja erinaceus. The sequence continues at coordinate 62,926,400 of NC_073378.1, forward strand.
ATGTTCATGGTGGTTGAGAGGTGGGGTAGAATTTAGTCAAATTTACGTATTGAGTTTTATCATATTAACAATTATTATAATTTTATCATTGAGCTCTTAACTGGTGAGGGAATGTAAATTATATTACATAGTCATTTTGTAAAATGAGGGGCCTATTGTAAAGAGAGGAGCTTGTCTCATGCTAAAAATGTGTAATCCATTAGTCTAGGCATGAAAGTTACACATTTGTTATCACCAACGTGCGATAGAAGTGGACAATGGGCTGAAGAACTTTGGACACCATCCCACCTCATTTATCAGTACTCTTGCCAAAACATCTTAATTTGTCCACTTGGAGACACAGACCTCTCCACTACCCCCATTAAATAATTTTGTTGTCTTGGTGAAATTTTCATTTGTGAATCTGAAGGATTTTGTCTCAGAATTTAAACTGGTAAATAACTTGTTGATTTCAATCTGATTTTTTAAAAAACATTAAAAAAAACAAAACAGTTTAGATCCATATACCTCATCGTGGTAATCTTAAGTGGTCTAAGTTGATATTTAGTTCTTTTATCTATCTGGCCGGCTTTTGGGACACTTTGTTTCCAAGTTAAAATAAAATCATTAAAGCATGTGAAGTGTGGTAACAAATAAATAAATTCTTGGAATGGGCATTGGGAGTAGTGGATTTAGCTGAGGAGACAACTTTAATGCTAAAGCTTTTGATAAATAATAATAATATAATAATAAGTTTATTTATATAGCACATTTATAGTCAATTTTCATTGACCCCAAAGTGCTTTACATAATTTAAAAATCAGTTCCATACAAAGCATAAAGATGGGTTAACAAAATAATAAAATGCATAAACAGGACACAACATGTAACATAAACATCCACCACAGCATTCATCACTGTGGTGGAAGGCAAAAAAAAAAGTTTGGCCGTCCTCCTCCATTCCTACAATGACCTTGATACTGAAGTAATTGTTCTCAAGTTTGTCATAATTGCCTTTCCAACAATTGTCAAAACAATGCTTTCAGCCGCCTTTATGGCGTGTTTGCTGCAAAAATAAAAGTTCTGAGCAATTTGTTTATTCACTGTGGATGTTGTAAACTTCTTTCAAACCAGGTGAGTGCATTGGTTGCTTTTTCAACCAAAAGGCTCTCCTATCACAATCGAGAGAGGACATAAAACCACAAACTTAAGACAACAAAAACTTTTGATGAGGAACTTGGATATGTTAGAGCTACTTTACAATACCAGTAGAATGCCTTTACAATGTTTTGTGGAAGAGTAGGAGAGATGAGACGCCAATGAACATTACATTGGAACAAGAATGTGACTGGGAGATTGGATACCTATATGATTCAGCTTTTCTAGAGATCTTCAGCAGAAGTGGAGTGACTTTGAAAATAGGGAAAGTGCATGTAAAATTGGAATTCAAACCAAGGGCCAAGGAAACAAGAGATCAGGTGCAGAGAAAGGTCAATATGGTTGTGGAAGCTAAACCTACAGGGGAACACGTGCAAACTGCTTCCAAATTTCATCAAAGTTCCATTGATGACATGGAGATAATTTTTTTGAAGCAGAGAACCAAGTACCAATGCTTTTAATGCTAATGCTAGTACTAACTCTAATGCTAGTACTAACACCATCTAGAATTAATTTATTTTAGGCAGCTGTTAATGGTGGGATCAAATTAGCATTTTGACCACATCTTGGACAGGTGGAGGCAGGATTGATTTCAGAGCTGTATATGTATTACTGTAAATTATCTATAGCATGCCCATGTAACACAAAGCCACACAACAAGAATTTATCATCTTTATTGCATTCATATTTGATTGACTAAAAGTTCCACATCTGAATTAATTTTACAAATTGCTCCATCCCCTTTTTTTGACTCTCCTGTGCCCTTTATTCCATCTGTCCATCTCCACTCATGACTTCCTTCCTTTACTTGAAACTTCTTAAACCAAAAATAATCTGATATATAACAGCCATTTATTAATGGTAAATGCAGATTTTCTGAAGCCTTCACAACATTATCACTTGTCTGTCTTCTTGGAAATTCAGCATTTGGCACAACAAAAGCTTTTCACTTTACCTTGTACAAGCATTATGGACTCTCGGCTTGTACTTTTAAAATGTACTTGCTTGGTACATTTCTGTCTGATTAATTTCCCCTCAAGGTTTAAAAACACACACCAAATGTCCTTAACATGTAGCAACCTCTGCTGTGATGGTGCAGATTGATGCTATTAGTTTGCGAGGGACGATGAGTTGCTTTAGGTAAATGCAATGTAGAGGACGAGGATGACAGCCAGATCACTTCGGACCTCTCTATTTTGTCCATGTTTGAGGATTCCTTTCTCTTCCCTACTGTGAGTATTAAATCTGCCAGATTTTGAACCTGTGGTCATTCTGGAGAAAGCTCATTTGCAAACCTAACCTTTCACTGCAGGCTCACAAAGCTCCAAAAACCATCTTCCTTCCCCCGCTGTGTGCTACCTGGACTCGCATCCACTTCCACCCTTCACCCCTCCCCATCCAACTGTATTTGAGTAGAGGAGCAGGGAGGTTCTACTGCAGTTGTACAGGGTCTCGGTGAGACCACACCTGGAGTATAGTGTACAGTTTTGGTCTCCAAATCTGAGGAAAGACATTCTTGCCATAGAGGGAGTACAGGAGGTTTACCAGACTGATTCCTGGGATGTCCGGACTTTCATATGAAGAAAGACTGGATAGGCTCAGCTTGTACTCGCTAGAATTTAGAAGATTGAGGGGGGATCTTATAGAAAATTACAAAATTCTTAAGGGGTTGGACAGGCTAGATGCAGGAAGACTGTTCCCGATGTTGGGGAAGTCCAGGACAAGGGGTCACAGTTTAAGGATAAAGGGGAAATCCTTTAGGACCGAGATGAGAAAAATATTTTTCACACAGAGAGTGGTGAATCTCTGGAACTCTCTGCCACAGAAGGTAGTTGAGGCCAGTTCATTGGCTATATTTAAGAAGGAGTTAGATGTGGCCCTTGTGGCTAAAGGGATCAGGGGGTATGGAGAAAAGGCAGATACAGGATACTGAGTTGGATGATCAGCCATGTCATATTGAATGGCGGTGCAGGCTCGAAGGACTGAATGGCCTACTCCTGCACCTATTTTCCATGTATTCCTTCAAGCCTCACATTTTGCACCACCTTTATCCTTTTCTCATACTTTTGTCTCCATCTGTCCTTTATCCAACCATCTGCCTATCAAGCTCACCTCTCCCTCACCTGTATCCACTATCACTCATCATGATTTGTTCTGCTCTCCTCTCTTCGAGCTTTCTCTCCTCCACCTCCACCCCCGCCACAAACAGGCAATCCATTCGCTGTAAGGCAGCAACTCTACTGCTGTGCCACCGTGGCGGCCTTATAGCTTCAGAGACTCGGGTTCGATCCCGAGTACGGAGTTTTCGTTCTCCCCATGACTTCGTGGGTTCCAAAGCTTCCACATCCTGTAATGGGGCGACCGGAACTGCACGTTAAATATTCCAAATATGGCCTTCAGAGAGCCGACAGAGCTGCATCATGACTTTCCTGGCTCTTACATAGAAACAGTGAAAATAGGTGCAGGAGGAGGCCATTCGGCCCTTCAAGCCAGCACCACCATTCATTGTGATCATGGCTGATCGTCCCCTATCAATGCCTCACTTACACTCAATGCCCCAAGCAATGAATACAAGTATACCATAAAACATCCTTACCATCCTCTCAACTTGTGCTACCACATTTAATGAACTTGAACTGCAAGATCTGCACCTCCCCTCACATTCATTTTCCCAGTTTGCTATACCTCACACTTGCTTGGATCCATTGCACATTTACTCCATCTTCCATTTCTCAGCCCAACATCTGCATTAATGTCCTTAATCAAATTAGTAACACATGACCTGCCATATACCATGCAATGCTAGATATATCCAATTAGCTCAATGGCTTAATTAACCTCAAATAATTATCTCCAATAGTTTTCCTACCACTGACATGATGCTGGCCATCCTATAATTTACTGGATCCACTCTACTTCCCTTCTTAATCAAAGGAGCAACACAGGCCAATCTCCAGTTCTCTGGGACATTGCCTCTGGCTAAAGAAACAAGGATCCTCATCAAGAGCCACCAAATCTCCTTTCTTGCCTCCCTCAATAACCTGGGATAGATCACATCAGGACATGGGGACATCCACCTTAATATTCTTCAAGAGGCTCAGCGCCACCTCCTTTTTGATCTCAAACTGCCTCAGTGTATTTTTATTCTTAACTTCAATCTTGCTGTCCTTCAAGATCTTCACCTTGGTAAATATAGATGCAAAGCACCTCACCTACATCCTCCGCCTCCAAGCATATATACTGTCCATTATATTTGAGCGTTCCTACCTTCTTCCTGCGACCCTCTTGCTTTTAACAGATTGTATAAAAAGCCTTAGGATTTTCCTTATCCTAACTCGCCAATGACATTTCATGAGTTCTTCCCTCCTCGCTTTATATTCCTCATAAGCCCTGCCTGATTTAGTTTAGTTTAGTTTAATGTAGAGATACAGCGTGGAAACAGGCCCTTCGGCCCATGCCGACCAGCGATCTCCACATATTAACACTATCCTACACATACTAGGGACAATTTTTTTACATTTACCAAGCCATTTAACCTACAAACCTGTACGTCTTTGGAGCGTGGGATGAAACCAAAGATCTCGGAGAAAACCCATAGACAGCACCCATAGTCAGGATCGAACCCTGATCTCCGGGTTCGCTGTAAGGCAGCAACTCTACTGCTGCGCCACCATGCCGCATGAAACATCCACATTGGAACATGCTGATACCACCTTCTTAAACCTGACATGTTTCCTCTTTTCCTGACCAAGTTTAAAACCTGTTCCTTGTGATCCTTACCCTTATCCTTCCTCCTCACTGGAACATGCTGATCCTGCACCTTAATCAGCTGGCCTTTAAACAATTCATGGGATCGGAGCAGAATTAGGCCATTCGGCCCACCATTAAATCATGGCTGATCTATCTCTCCGCCTCAACCCTATTCTCCCGCCATCTACTCATAACCCCTGACCATCCATACTAATCAAGAATCTATCTCCGCCTTAAAACTATCTATTGATTCGGTCTCCAAAGCGTTCTGTGGCAACGAATGCTACAGTTTCAATGCCCTCTGACTAAAGAAATTCCTCCTCATCTCCTTCTTAAAGGAATGTCCTTTTATTCTGAGACTATGACCTCTGGTCATAGACTCTCCCACTAGTGGAAACTTCCTCTCCACATCCACTCTCTTCAATCCTTTGACTATTCGGTAAGTTTCAATGGAGTCTCCCCTCATCCTTCTAAACTCCAGCAAGTAGAGGCCCAGTGCGGTCAAACGCTCATCATATGTTAACTCACTCATTCGAGAGATAATTCCTTTAAACCTCCACTGGACACTCTCCAATGCGAGCACATCCTTCCTCAGATATGTGGCTCAAAATACTCCAAATGCAGTCTAACCAGTAGCCTTATAAAGCCTCAGCATTACATCCCTGTTTTTGTATTCTAGTCCTCAGCTCTATCCACTAGGTCTCTACATCTTCTAATCCAATATCACTCTTTGTTAAGGACCGAATTTCACTCCTTACCAACAGAACTAACCCACGGTCCCACCCCCTCTGTCCACTTGTCTGTCTTTCTGATAGGGCGTGTAACCTTCAATATTCAGCTACCAGCTCCAATCCTCTTGCAGCTACGTCTCTGTAATACCCACAGCATTGAACCTACCAATTTCTAACTGTGCTACAAGCTCATTCACTTTGTTTCTTATACTACATGTATTCAAATATAACTTCTTTAATTTGGCATTCCTCTCACATCGGTTCTGATGTTACCCAACTTATCCCTATCCCACAGCACTATGGGATTGCGGTCATGAAAAGTAACAGAACTTTTGAAGACAAATTCACGAGGGCATTTTGGATTGGAAATTAGATGCCGGCTACATCACAGATAAATAAACAAAAATGCATTGCAAATTTGGGGCCGAGGCATTTAAATAGTTCAAGCACGAGTAAAACAATTATGAATATACCAGTGATTGAACTGAATGATGAAACAGACCTGAAAGGTTCAATGACTGACTGACCTTCCTGTCATGGTCCGAGTTACCTTATTCTATAACTTTCCAGAGAGGTTGGTGCCAGTTGGGAGGTTGTGAATGTATTGCAGGAAGGAGGAGCAAATAATTCGAAAGACTCAGTCAAGTGTACGTTTTACTGTTTACGTTATTGCTCCTTGCAGATTTTCATTGATAACTGTGCATAAAATAAACCCCGTAAATCTATTTGTATCGGAAGATATTTTTCTATTTAGCAACATGTTATTAGACAGAATAAATGGAGGCCGAAAGAGGTAGGTTTAAACTGAAATACTCCTTCATGGTTTACTTTAAAAAAAATTTCAAGCCGTTGTTCCAGTTGGGCGGGAAGTTGCCAGCAATTCTCTCGCTAAGTGCTACCCAAGGTTGGGTGGGAGGGAAGTGTGGTGGTAAAGGATGTGTCTGGGCAGTGGTCCAAATTGAATATGATTCAGCCCAATATTTGCTTTCCCAACCATTTCGCAGTTTACCCGAGCTCATATAGTATATTGACCTAATGAACCCTTTGGCAAGGTGTGCCTTGATTCAGAGGTCTTTGTTTAATGAAAACCATCAACAAAACTGCTTCACTACACTGGTTAATGGAATCAAATTTATACTTAAGGCATGTAAAATATAACAGCTTGACACTTCAGAGAAAAACATAAATTAATCAATGTAGACAGCACTCGATTTATGAAGCTTCATTTATTTGGTTGCTGTACCTTGTCATATCAAAGTCACTCTAATGATCTGAATAGTATATTTTTCTTGTAGTTTGAAACACTGGAGGAATTAAATGAAGCAAATCACCATTTCATCCTTGACATATTCAGAGAACTGACTGAAAGAAATCAAGTGGATAATGTATTTTTTCTCCATTTTCACTGCAATGGCCATGGTTTATCTTGGTGGAAACAAATAACTGCCTTCCAAATTACAAACGTACACGGGATCACCATCTGATGTGGATGCAAACCTGTTTTATTGGGCAGCCGTGCTGGACTGGGCTCTATTTCCGGCACAGAGCGCAGTGCGATAAAGGGTGGGCGGGGGGAGGGGGGGGTGGTATTTCTGGGTTCATCAGGGCTCGGCTCGGTACTAGTGCTGCTGCTTTGCACGTTGTATATTTATGATTTGGACGAGGGGATTGACGGCTTTGTGGCCAAGTTTAGAATAGAATGCCTTTTATTGTCATTCAAACAGACAAGGTTTAAACAAAATTTCATTCTTGCATTCATGACATTACAAAAAAAACGACGACACACACTTAACACCAACATCCAACACAGTGAATCTCCAACACTTCCTCACTGTGATGGAAGGCAAAAGTCTTATCTCTTCCCGCAGTCCAGCAGTCCAACTGCAGCGTCAAGGTGACTGAGGCTCATGATGTTAAAGCCCACGGCGGGCGATTGTAAGTCCCGCGGCCGTTTAAGTCGTGCGGGGCGATGTTAGGCCTCGCTGCGAGTCATTTAAACCCCGCTATTCCGGCGGGAACGGTAGTTCAAAAAAACGGTCTCCCACCAGGACCTGCAATGTTTCTGTCCACCGTGCCTGCGGCCGGAGCCTCCAAAGCTCGCCACCACACAGCTCTCCCCGCTCTCCGAAGTCTGCCACCTCTGCGATGGCGAGTCCGCAGGCTCCGTGACTGATGTTAGACCCAAAGACACTGGAGACCCAACAGGGAAAAAGTCGGGTCCCCGAACAGGGAAGAGATCAAACGGTTTCCCCCATCCCACCCCCGCCCGTACACAGCTAAAAAATAAATAAAAATTAAACATACATCTAACGGGACAAAAATTAAAAATAACGACAGACGGACTGCAGTCAAGCCGCTGCTGTTAGGCGCCGCCACACTCCAGACTTTGCGGATGATACAAAATTAGGTGGAGGGGCAGGTGGTGCAGCAAAATCTGGGACCTGCAGAAGGACTTGGATGGGTTGGGAGAGCAGACAGAGAAGTGGCAGATGGAATATACCGTAGCAAAGTGCAGATTCATGGACTTTGTTTGTAGGAATAAAGGCAGAGATTATTTTCTTAATGGGGAGAAAATCCAGAAATGAGAGGTGCAAAGGGCCCTTCGAGTGCTGGTGCTGGATTTCCAAAAGGTTAATCTGCAAGTCAAATCATTAGTAAAGAAAACAAATGCCATGCCAGCATTTATTTTGAGAGGTTTTTCCAATACAAAAAAAGTGATGTAATGCAGAAGCTCTAGAAAGTGCTGGTCAGGCCACATTTGGAATATTAAGAGCAATTTTGGACACCATACCCGAGGAAAGATGTGCTGGCTCTGGAGAGTGTCCAGAGGAGGTTTACAAGAATGATCCCAGGAATGAGTAGGTTAACATATGATGAGCATTTGTCAGCACTGAACTCGCTGAAGTTTTGAAGAATGAGAAGGGAACCACATTGAAATGGACAGAATAGTGAAAGGCTTGGATAGAGTGGATGTGGAGAGGATGTTTCCACTAGTGGGAGAATCTAGGACCAGAGGTCATAGTCTCAGAATTAAAGGACGTTCTTTTAGGAAGACGATGAGGTGGAATTTCTTTCCAATCAGAGGGTGGTGAATCTGTGGAATTCTTTGCCACAGAAAGATATGGAGGCCATCAGTGGATATATTTAAGGCAGAGATAGATAGATTCTTGATTAGTAAGGTGTCAGAGGTGAACCATGTGTGCCAGATATACAGTAACATGAAAATCCATGATCCATGGCTGTAACTAATGTTCTATTATTATTTCTGTCCAAGATCATATGGAGGTACGCATTAAATGTTAATTTCAAACAATGTAAAGAAAAAATTGAATCAAAAAAATTGTAACATTCCCATTCATGTTCACAATTATTCATGGAGCTCAATGTAAGCATTTTTATTTTAGTAGATAAAACATTAAACACATTATTATGCTTTATCTCAGTCTTGAATATGAAAACATATATTTTGAGTATTCATTTTAAGCCTTTCCATATTCCTTGCAATAAATTCTCAATTAATACATTCCACTGCATGTCAAATTATTTCTTATGTAGCATGGTGAACCTGGAACATTAACCCAGATAAGCAACGTTAACTCAGAACACCAACATAAATTGAACTGTAAACAGACCAAGGAGCTGTGGTGCCATGGGGCCAAGGTGGCCAAAGGAAATAATTCTGGACAAAGTTAGGAAGTTATACAAGCTGTTCAAAATTTGATGTGTGTTTTTCAGTAATTGTGCAATGCAACATTTCACTGCCCTGCAGATAATATTTATTAATGTTGCATGTTGAATTAGGCGGTGGGGGAGGTGGAGTATTAAGCCAGATAGTGCACCTCATTTAACAAGAATGTGAGTAATGACAAGGCATATTTTTGAAGCATTTGATAACTATCCAAATTCACTCAGCATCCCATAACAATTAGAAGCAAATTTCAAGCTGAAGTTTTTCCACTTAATCTCTGGCCATCATAAAAATTTATCATAGCAGAATTCCTCAGTTTGCTAAAATGTTATTTGCTCCTCCTTGAAGACTACTTATGTTGACATCAGGCAACCAATCTGATTGGCAATGTAGAGTGGGTCAAGAGGAAAAGAAAGATATGGGTTGAAATGCTGCAGCCAAATAGCACTGTGTTTTAAGGAGAGGAGAACCTTCCAAAGAATAATATGTTGCGCGTTTTGTTGTGCCGGATGAAGAACAGGAATGGATGATCAGCCACAAACCTGTTACTTATCATTGCACATCGCATCATCATAATTCCAGCTGTTGCAGCAGCTGCTTCTGTGCCTTCCTCATTGACTTCCACAAAGGATTTATGGACAACTTTTGACAAAAATAAATCGTTTCTACTAGTCATTCCTGAGAAGTTGGCTTGCATGCTGCTAAACGCATCCACCATCCCCATTCGGGAGAGGAGCAATTCAAGATCATATTTCTCTTCCAGCTTGAATTTTGGCAACACAATTTCAACCTCCTCCTGCTTCATCGTGTCTGGGTTGGTCCAATCCATCAGATGATCAAAAGTGATATGGTTCTGAAGCTTAAAACACAAAGTACATTTTTTTTTTAAATTCTAGATGAAATTTAGTTTAGATAAACCATATAAACCTGCCCTTCATCTCACCAGTCCATGCTGACAATTGAGGCAAGGATGGGATCAAGCTAGCAAGTGGTAGATGGATACAGCTGAGGAGGGTTGTTAGGTAGATGGAGGTGGTGATAAAGGTTAGAAATGAAATAGAAATAAAAGGGTGTCAGATGAGAAAGGAAATGGAGGGAGGGAATGCGACACAGGAAGGGAAAGGAGACTCAGTAAAACAGGAGATCGATACATGTATTGAGATTAATAGCTTTTTGGTTGCGTGCTCTCCAGTCAGCAGAAAGACTATGCATGATTACTATCAAGTCATCCAGTGTACAGATACAGGCTAAAGGGGAATAACGTTTAGTGCAAGATGAAGCCCAGTAAAGTCTGATAAAAGATAGTCCAAGTGTTTCCAATGAGGTAGATGGGAGCTCAGGACCGCTCTCTAGTTGGTGATAAAATTGCCGGATAACAGCTGGGAAAAATTCTCTGCGGATCTGGAGGTATGTATTTTTGCACTTCTCTACATCTTGCCTGATGGGAGAGGGGAGAAAAGGGAATAACCAGGGTGGGACTAGACCTTGATTATGATGGTGGTCTTACCGAGGCAGCACGAAGAGTAGACGCGTCAATGGAAGGGAGGTTGGTTTGTGTGATGATCTGGGCCATGTCTATAACTCTCTTAAATTTCTTGCAGTTTTAGATGGAGCTTTTCCCAAACCATGCTGCGATCCATCCAAATTCTACAGACCATTTCTGAAAGTTGGTGAGGGGAGTTCTAAGGAAGTAGAGGCTTTGGTGCACTTTGTTTGCCTTCGCTTTGATGGACAGGCCCTTCGGCTCACCAGTCCATGCCTGGTCTGCTTTGTATTGTTACAAGTAAAACTTTGATTTTATTAAACGGCAAAGCTATCTTGAGGCATTAAATAGCCTTGTCTAATATTGTGTGTTTACAATTTATATATGCAAATATACCTGTCACATTATCACAACAACATTAATTGCTAATCAGGGTTTTAAAATCACAAACATATTTAGGCTTAATCACGTCATTTCTATAAACTAGCATGACCAAGTCTCATTTGTCAATTACTCTGGGTTTTTTCCCTCCTGCGTGACAGGAAGGTGGAATCCAATTTTTGTTTCTTTGAAAAATAATTCAAATTGTTTCATATCAAATCTTCCCACTTACTTTATCGAGCTGACTGAAATCCTCATTTATATCCGGTAACAGGATGACCATACTGAGCTCACTGCCCACATAGGGGAGCTCGAGGACCTGGGTTGAAAGTTCCTGGATATAATTGAATGGAAATTTGCTTTTCTGCTGCATCATTTGAACAGGTTTTGTGTCATGCTGCAAGCAAAAACAAAAGAAAAATGAGCAGTTGTAGACTCATTTAACCCAGGAAAAGGGGAAATAATTTTAATAGATGAATGAGAAATGCAAAATAGAGTTTTATTCAACAATTCCTGACATTTTATTTTGCGAACTCAAGGACATTATTACTCTTTTACATCATTGAATTCACTATCTTTTTCCTTCCAGGAATGACAATCTTGAAGTTCACATGGTTGACCCAAACTCAATTCCAGTCAAAATGGACCTCTTGCTCCAACTTTTCTCACATTATTTCAACCCATCAGATAAATTCCTTTGTTCCATCCAATGTTCTCCTCCACTGTCTCAGCTACCAAGATCACACTCTTTTCTCTTTCTCAGTTCTGACAGATGTTTTATGCCCAAAACATGAACCATTTCTTTCCACAAATGCTGACTGGCCTGCTGAGATTTTCCAGTATTTTCCTGCAGATTTCCAGTATCTGCATTTTTTACATTTTATTTATAAATACAGGCTAGCTCCCCGAAAACCTGTAAATGTAATGTAATCAGTCACTGCATCCATAAAGTAACCAGTCGACAACTCCCTGGCTTCATTCTATATTTTTAAAGAAGACATGCACACAAAACTTGTTGGAAAGTAGTGTTTTTCTTCAAAACTTAGAGGGCCTTGGGTAGGAGACTTTGTTGGCACTTTCAGTGACGATAATTTCTTCCATTACATTTTGGAAACCCACTATTCAATATTACTTTTTGTCAGGTAGCACAGTGGTAGAGCTGCTGCTTTACATCACCAGGGACCCAGGTTCAATTCTGACTAAAGGTGCTGTCTGTCTGAGCAGAGTTTCTATGTTCTTTCTGTGACCATGTTAGTTATCTCTGGGTGCACCGGGATCCTCCTACATTTCAAAGACGTAGAGGTTTATAGGCTAAGTGGCTTCTGTAAATTACCCCTAGTGCATCACGTAGAATGAGTGTGTGGGTGATCATTGATCGGGTTGGACTTGGTAGGCTGAAGCATTTCACGCTGTGTCTCTTAACTAAACTAACCTTCAGGCTGTGCCATAAGCACTTACTGAGACAAAATAATTATTTGTTGTCAGTTATTTACCTTCTAAGTTTACCTTCCATGTTAAACTGGATTATTTTCCCCTCGATCTTTCCTCAATAAATATACTGAACCAACACACCATTCTTGCTTCAAGAAGTGTATCCGTCACCCCAGGGGATTTACTCTGGTCCATAACCTGTCACTCTCTTGGAGTTCCATGTGTTCCCCAGAGCAAATAATTTACAATAGGCATAGTACAAGTATATCAACAGTAGCAAGCAGAAGCAGTTTGGCACGCTTTCATGGTCCTCCAATCATATCATGACAGTATGTGTCTAAAGGCAAAGGTCAGGTTCCTCAAGACAATTGATCTCACAAGCGCATGATCTCATTATCACCAATGATCAGGTTAAATGACTCAAACAACTGACTCGCACGTTATCACCAATGATCATTTTCCTCAATACGAGTGACTAACCGTCATCACAGCTGCAACAGAACCAAGCATTTTTCCACTCAACACTATAAGTTTCCACTAACTTACACAGCAAAAACCAAACTCTTCACCCACATTACTCGAGACGCATCTCAAATCCAAAATGATAAAAATACATTTCTTGAGCTACTTTCCTATCTGTTCAGTAGCAAGAGAAAACATTTGTTGATGATTAAGAATGATGTCAGCAAAATCATGTGAAATGAGCCATTCAAATTTGTAACCCATTATCTTACTTAAGTAAACAGGAACCTGATAACCAGTTATGGTGGGCAATATATCCAACTTTTTATTGTACTAAAAAGCAAGAATTTATTCTGGACATTTCACAACATCCTGTTAGATTTCACCACTTTGTTGATCAACTATCACATGGAGTTCAATATTCATCAACATTTTTTATTTTTCTCACTCGCACATTACCTGGTTTATTCGGAATTGGCCCCCTTCTGTATTTTCACTCTCAAATTTCTTGTTCCAGTTTCCCTTAAAATATATGGCATTTACAAGAACAAGTTTTGTCATTCCATCAACAGTTCCTTCAGCTAGTAAATTCTTGATCTTGCCTAAGGAGTGGTTGCAGTGGGGTGGGGGAAGAGGGATGATAGCATGCACGTTATTAATAGGTAATCAAAACAAACAACATAGCAAAGTCACCAAACCAAAGAAAGACCAAGCACATTATTGCAGAGTGTAAAGGTTTATGACTTGCAGGTAATGATGACTCTCCCACATGTGACTTCTCTAATCAGGAAGATCAAGGAGAGTAGGTACATGGAAACGTGTGTGTTTGCAGATTCCAGTTAACACTCCAGCCCAACATGGAAATACATAGAACAGGACAGCATTGGAACAGGCCCTGAACTGACATTCCAGAGAAAACAATGCAGGTTTCTCCATCCTCTCCTTAAAGCCAATATAATCTAGACAGCATTCTGGTAAACCACTTCTGCACCCTCTCCAAAGCATCCACATCCCTCCTGTAGCGGGACGATCGGAACTGAACACAATACTCCAAATGTGGCCTAACCAAATGCCTATAAAGCTACACTATGACAGTGGCACAGTGCCAGAGCTGCTGCTTACAGTGCTAGAAAGTCGGGTTTGATCCCGACTACAAGTGCTGTCTGTACAAAGTTTGTATGTCCACCCTATGGCCGCATGGGTTTTCTCCGGGTGCTCTCTTTTCCTCTCACATCCCAAAGCTGTGCAGGTTTGTCGGTTAAATGGCTTCCGTAAATTGCCCTCAGTGTGTAGGATACAACCAACCTTGGCAAGTCTGTTTCCTCGCTGTATGCCTAAACTAAGCTCCACTGGTCACAGATCTACAGCTAGAATAACTACCTTCCACCACAACCCTCTCTTCTGTGAGTAAGCCAGTTCTGAAATCAAACAGCCAAGCCTCTGTGGATTCCATGTAGCAATCTTCTGGATCAGGCTGCCATGAAGAACTTTATCAAATATCAAACACACAAGTGTTCCTTCACTATCACTGGGCCACTGAATTCAGATATGGAGCTCGATGGAAGTATACCTTCAGCCCAGAACAATTATAATAGTTCAAGATAGTTTGATCATCACCTGCACAGGGATGATGCATACTGCCCTCATGCCATGAATGAAAAATTATCTGTACAGTCTTGGGAAACATTGCTTACTCTATTATTATAGACAGCAGAGGACATGTATTGTCACATGTATTCTCCAGCATCACTTGCCTGCAGTTTGCTCTTCTGTCCAGTTGTTGATTTCTGGTCTGACTTTTTCTGATGCATTAGCAAAGTCAACTGAAACCAGCTGTGCCTGATAGTATTTCAGTGTGGCAGCAAGAAAATCCTAAAAGATAACAGATCAAAATAACCCTCACTTTTCCAATTTGTACCATTTAATTGTTAATCTATACTATTACTAAAACTCTCATCGTGACCTCTTCCGGTTTGCTTTTTTTTTTTAATTATAAAAAAAAAATTAAATTTGTTCAAAAACGGTACTCTTTATCAATAGGATTTTTTTCGCCACCTTACTCATCGTTCTCCTCTACTCCAACCTACCAAGCTTTGTTCCGATCGGTGGAATTTTACAGAAGTTATGAAGGTTTAAAAAAACATGAGATCAGCAGATTGGTCTTCTCGCCTGTCAGTCACCATGAAGGTAACGCCCCTTCTGGCACCTGCTGGAAAATAAAGCCCCGGAGGCGGGGCTGAGTCCACAAGAAATCCTGATTGAGTCCGCAAGAGTGGGGTCGGGAAGGCCGGCTGTGTGCGGGGTCGGGAAGTCCGGCTGTGTGCGGGGTCGGGAAAGCCGGCTGTGTGCGGGGTCGGGAAAGCCGGCTGTGTGTGGGGTCGGGTGCTGTGTGGTGCCACGACCGGTTGCTGCTGAGTGGAGTCGCTCCACCCCCCCCCCCCCCCCCCACCACACACCCCTCCTCCCCCCACACCCCTCCCCCTTTCCCTGGGTAGAGTGGGGAGTATGTTTCCACTAGTGGGAGTGTCAAGAACCAGAGGGAATAGCCTTCGAATAAGAGGAATGAGAAGAGGAGGAATATTTTTCGTCAGAGGGTGGTGATCTGTGGTGAATTCTTTGCCACAAACAGCTGTAGAGGCCAGGTGTTTTGGCGTATTTAACAAGATAACTGATTGATTAGGATGTAAAGGGTTATGGGAAGAAGACAGGCAAATGGAGTTGAGGGAAAGATAGATCAGCAAAGTTGATCTATCTTTGATTGAATAGCAAAGTTGACTTGATGGGCTGAATAGCCTAATTCTGCTCCTATAACATGAACATGAAATTTATGAATTAAGACACGTACCTGAATGCTAATGAAAGCCCGGCCTCGCATTCCAGTGCTTCATATGTAGAAAATGATAGCACTGACATTTGCAGCGAGAAAATAAACACATCAAATAACTTGTTTTCAGAGTAGAACAATTATAATAGTTCAAGATAGTTAGATCATCACCTGCACAGGGATGATACATGTTGCCCTCATGCCATGAATGAATAATTCTCTAAATAGTCTTGGGAAACATTATTATCTGATTATTATAGGCAGCAGAGGGCTTAGATTACTACAGAGTAGAATAAGGCCATTTTGCTCATCACGTCTACTCCACCATTCAATCATGGCTGATCTATCTCTCCCTCCTAACCTCATTCTCCTGCCTTCTCCCCATAACCTCCGACACCTGTACTAATCAAGACTATTTGTCTCTGCCTTAAAAATATCCACTAACCTGGCCTCCACAGCCTTCTGTGGCAAAGAATTCCACAGATTTGCCACCCTCCGACTAAAGAAATCTCTGCTCATTTCCTTCCTAAAAGAATGTCCATTCAATCTGTGGCTTTGACCTCTTGTCCTAGACTCTCCCACTGTGCATGTAAAGTATTTATAGTACATAATATTTTGAACTAAACAAAAACACATTCAATTAATCATTTAAACACTGCAGTTATTTCAATTGTTTTAAATAAATTCTGAACAATGATTGGAAATATTCATACATACTACAAATAAGTGAAGCATCACCCAAGACCAAGCTTTCTTACAAAAAAGTATCATCTTACTAATTGTATTTATCCAGTACAGACCTTCACAAACTAAACTCCACATTAAATATTCCTGCATCAATATATCAAAAACAAATTAGGCAATTTAGCCTCCAATACTCTAAGCAGAAGAAAATCTTACTGCAAGGAAGTTGTAGGTCTGCTCCCCATAGAGGCGATTGGCGAGCTTCAACACATGCTCTGCCTTAGGGTTGATTAATTCCGTTTGAAGTTTCTGATATTCAGCATGGATGTCTTTGACTCCATCAAAACCAAGCACCTAAGAAATGAAGTTAACATACATTAATAAAGAAAAATTCAGTTTAGTTTAGTAAATACAGCATGAAATTAGGACCTTTGGCCCATCAAGGTCATGCCGATCATTGATTACCCATTTACACTAGCTCTATGTTATCCCACTTTTGTATCCACTCCTTACACAGTAGGGCAATGGACAAAAGCCAATGAACCTACAAACAAACAAACCAACATGTGTTTGGGATATAGTTGCCCAACCAGATGCAACTACATTTAAAGTAGCTCTTTCTTCCCAATATCCCTTTCTGGCTTAAGCACTCCCTTCACCACCTCCAGTTTAAATTCCATTTGGAATATTTTGGAGGACCAAGAAACCAAGAACACCAATGCAGTCACAGGGATAATATGCAAAGTCCACACAGATGGCACCTGAAGCCTGGGTCAAACCTGGTCTCTGGCACTGTTAGGCAGCAGCTCTACCAGCTATGCCACTATGCTGCTCAGTTCTGAATGAAGCAAACAAAACTAGCATTCTAGGGACTTGTATAAAGATAGTAACCAAATTCCCATTGGTCCATTTCCCATTCAATCTACAAGAGAACATCCGGTCGTCAAGTCAGAGGGCAACAAACTCGTGAATGTTATTAATAAGCGGCTGACCAAAGCTATTCAAAATTATGACAGCATAAGAAAATAGTGTTATTCATCTTGGGGTTAAATGGGATAAGATACAAGCAAAACAATAATCCTTACAGTGAATTGTGCTGCAAATAGGTTCCTTGCACCAATATTGTGGCTGAGAAATTCCTCTGTTCTCTCAAACCCACCTGCTGTTACTTTGCTATCAGTACACTGGATATAACAGTGTGCATTTTTAGAACCATTTTCAGTTTTAATGGAAGATCATCGACCCATTTGCTCTCAGCAGGAAGCTGCCCAAACAACTGAGCATTTCCATTTTTAAAAAAGTTTCAGAACTTTTATTTCCTTATTTCCACCACAAATTCACATCCCAAGCGACAGAGAACAAACAATTTTTCACTTTAACTATAAACAAAAGACACCAGAGTTCCCCCTCTCCCAAAAAAATGTCATTTTAGAGAAGGAATGTGTTATTTTTATCTTGTCTAGACCAGTCTGTCTCCACATTCAGAACATCTCTCAACTGATACAACCAAGTTATCACCAGCATTTCGCAAAGTATTGTGGGGGTTATTAAGTCTCAGCAAAGTACTTGCATGTGTGGAAATTCTCCAACAGCAAGAATATCAGAATTAGAGTGTTAGAGTCACAGAGAAACACACCCTTCAGCCCAACTTGTCCATGCTGACCAAGATGTGCCATCTACAATAGTCCCACCTACTCACATCTCTCTAAATCTTTCCTATCCATCTTTATTTTATTTTTTTAAACTGTGTATATGTGGGGGGCGGGAAACTTTTAAATCTCTTCCCTGTACGGGGGACCCGACCCTTTCTCTGTCGCAGTCTCCGTTGTCGTTGGGGCCTAGCACCGTGGAGCGGCCTCCAACCGGAACGACCTGGGGGCTCCCGTCACGGAGCCTGTGGACGTACCATCGTGGAGCTGACTGGCTTCGGAGTGTGGAGAGCTGTGGTGGCGCGTGGATGTGACCCGGCTCCGGAGCTTCGGAGGCTCCAGCCGTAGGCCCGGTGGACGGTAACATCGGGAGCTCGCGGGTCTCTGGTGGGAGACCACTTTTCAGAGTTCCGCAAAGGCAACTTCTCCCGCCCAAATTGCAGGGTTGAAAACCACCCGGAGCAGAGCCTTATATCACCCGGAGCGGCTTTAACGGCCAGGGGACTTGCCAGCGCCTGCCAGGGGTTCCAACATCAAGACCCAGAGCGGGGCCTTACATAGCCTGGCGCGGCCTTAACAGCCGCGGGTCTTACCATCGCCTGCCGGCTTGACAAGTTACTCCAGGACTTTTTACCTTTTGATGCATTAACCAGCATCTGCAGTTGTTTGTTTCTACTACTTACACAATGATAATCATAAACTCATTTACAGCAAGCAATCGGTAAAAACTGATAGCATTCCAGACCCAAACTGTCACCTATACATGTTCTCCAGAGATGTTGCCTGACCCGCTGAGTTACTCAGACACTTTCATGTTTTTTTCAGATTTAAATAAACTTGGTTAATAAAACAAGACACTCATTCTAAATTTCAAGCCATACCCACCTTGGCAATCTGAGTTGCTGTATTTCCTTTAGCACCAAGATACACCATGGCCAGAGCAGCTGATATACTAAAGGGGGATACAAAGATATTGCCCACTTTGTCATCTTTATCCAACTCTTTGAAGAGATCAACAGCAAACTTGACATTTGCAGCAGTCAGAAGATTCATTGTTAATGTCTCTGGAAGAGGAAGGTGGGAAAATAAAGTTTAATTTATTAACTTTACTAATGATAAACTAGATACAAGATGATACAAGATGCAAGATACTTTTATTTGGCACATATACCAATCGGTACAGTGAAATGTGTGGTCACCACACAGCCATACAAATAATAAACACATAACACGATAGTCTCAACACAGACATCCCCACACAGTGGGATCAAAGTTTCCCACTGTGAGGGAAGGCTCCAAAATTCAGTCAACCTCCTCTGTTGTCCTCCCATGGTCGGACTGCCTTTTGTGGCAGCTAAGATCTCTGTGGAAGTGAATATTTTAAAAGAGGCAAATGTGTGTAAAAATATTATCTGCTGCCATAAAAAGCAGTAAACTAGAACTGCCTTTTATGGCAGCAGCTAATATTGTCTCACAAATCTTTACCTCTTTTTAAATATTTACTTCCACAGAGATTCTTTTCACTTACAGTGGTAACTATATTCAGATTTTGCTAGTTAACAGCCCCTTTTGACTTTGTTCTGGGTCTTTTCTGTGTTGAAACAGCTACCACAGAATCGTACACAACCAGAGAACAGATGGAAGTCTTGTTCTTCTAAAACCTGACACATTAATATCTTTGTTGAGGAGTTCAACATAATACTCCCACAGAAAACCACGCAGTATCAGCCAAGATTTTTGTGCAGACACGTTTAGAGGGATGCAGAATCTGAAACAGTGTTGCCGCAAAAAAAAATGATTTATCACAGAATTACAGCAAATGTCTTACTCATTATTATAGAGTTCTCCAAAAATATGTTTGTGCTTTTTAGAAACACTGACTAGTTTAGATCAGATGATACATCAAGTAGATACGGGCTTAACTGGGACATCCAAATCATCAGAAAATTAAGTAGCAACTCAGTTGAAAAATGGAAGTTGGCACAACTGTGGCAAGTTCAAATCATCTTTCAATTAAAGAATGTAATGGTCAGCATTCATCTCCAATATGCTGACCAATACTACCTCACTATAAAAAGCAACAATGGCTTTCTAAATCCCTTGTGAATAAAAAATGAATAGCAAATAATAAGACTATTCATGCATTATGTGTACAATGACTACCCCACCCATTAATCAAATATTCTGGCAAATTGCTCACAGTTCCCATTGCTTTTGCATTTCTGAATGGGGAAACTAACTTAATCAGGCTTAAAATTTTATATCTTTTAGATTTGTATTTAAATCGTTTTATTTGAATTTCACAGCAATTTGCATACATACAATGATAACAGACAGTGACAGTCAAGGCATAATTGTGCAACAGTATGTAAGCGACCCTCAAAGCCTTTACCCTTACCCACCTTCAACCCACCCGAATCAGGTCGGAACCAAAAGGGGACAAACAACACTCACATACGTACACATCCACACAAATATGGTAAGATAAATGAAACAAAAAGTACTATATTAAAAAAAAGGGGTCACTAATAACAGTAAATAAGTAAGTAATTAAATAAATAAATGTGGGGAGGGGAGGGGGTTAAGGGGAGAACAGCTGCAGTAGAGCAGAACAATGGTGGAGAACACTCAGTGCTCGTCCGAGTCCGGGGACAAGTTGAGAGAGTTAACAAGTTCCAAGAAAGGGTTCCATGTATCTAGGAATGTCTTGGTAGAGCCTTTGAGAGAGAACCTAAGTTTTTCAAGCTTTAAATTGTAAAGCACCTCCTTAATCCAGCGGGCGTGTGTCGGGGGACGGGTGAGCCTCCAGTTAAGCAAGATCAGTCTCCGGGCTAACAAGGTTGTAAAAGCTAGAACCCGTTTCACCGCAACAGAGAGGTTGGTGTTGGGAGGGGTACCGAAAATGGCTGACAGTGGGTTTGGAGGAATAGTCTGGCCGTAGGCTCTGCTTATCAAGTCGAAAGCACTCCTCCAAAAGGCTGCTAGCTTAGGGCAAGACCAAAACATATGGCTATGGTTGGCAGGGGATTGATTACATCTGTTGCAGGTGTCCCTAACAGCGGGGTAAATTCTAGATAATCTTGCATTTGTGTAGTGGACTTTGTGAAGGACTTTGCATTGGATTAGGCCATGACGGGCACATATGGAGGAAGAATGGATCAAATCCAAGGCAGAGTCCCATTGCTGGTCTGTTAGTTTCGTATTCAGCTCACCCTCCCACGCAGCTTTTAATGAGGTATGAGGTTTCAATATAACCGACCCTAACAAGTTATACAAAACAGAGATGCATTTCTTCCGGTTGGGATCTAGAGCTAAGATGGTATCGGTCAGGGTTTCAGGGGGGCGATTTGGGAAATGGGGGAATGTCTTCTTCACAAAATCCCTAATCTGGAAAAAACGAAAAAAGGAGGACAATCGGAAGCGTATAGTTCAGCGTAGAATTTAGCAAATGCTTCATTAATTCTAAGAGGATCAGTATGAATCTCCCCTAAACTGGATCTAATGGCTGGAATTAGCCCTGAAGTCGCCTCAATTCTTGCCTGATGGGCCAGGAGCTTCCCAGCTTTATCCCCAGATTCAAAAAAGTGTTGCCTAGATTTAAGCAGTCATAGCTTGGCTTTATTAGTAGACGTGAGGTCAAAGTCTGTTTGTAACCCAAGGCGTTCTCTATAAAGGTTAGGGTCTGGGTCAGATGCATATTTGCATCAATGTCCTTTATTTTTTGTAACAGGTCTGCCGTTTGGGATGTCTCGGTTCTTTTCAGGTTGGAGACAAAAGAGATAAGTTGGCCCCCAATATAGACTTTTGAAGCTTCCCAGCGTATACCTCTTTCTATGTCCGGCGAGTCATTCAGCTCAAAATATAAGGTGATTTGGGAGTGCAAGAATTGCATGTAGTGAGCCTCTGCTAATAATGAGGAATTGAACCTCCACTGTTTAAAGGGGTTAGTTCGTTTACGAAAGTGGAGATCGAGGGATGTTGCAGCGTGATCTGATATTACGATACTATGATAGTCACTGGATTTGATTTTGGAGAGCAGTCTGTTATCTAAGAGAACAAAGTCTATACGGGCACAGGTACGGTGCACGTGGGAAAAAAATGAAAATAATTTAGTCGTGGGGAATGTAAATCTCCATGGGTCTGTGAACCCAAGTTGTTTGGCAAAAGCATGCAGAGTCCTACCTGATTTAGTTAAAGTAGAGGCTTTGAGATTTGAAGCCAGCTTATTAACGTAAAAAAAAAATATGAAAGTTGTAAGATGGCACTGGGACGTGGCAACTTCTTGCACATTGTCCCAAAGGAGGTTCTACTATTATCCATTCATCTGGTCACTCTTTTACTCGAGTTGAATTATATTCATGTATGATATGATCTCTTTTCTATTTATGTTTTATTCGGATTTTGGAGAAGGGGGAAGACAGAGATTCATATTTCCTTAAATATACACGTACAAAGGATTTTGCAGATAACGGAAGTGATCACCGAATCTCCAACACACCGCAACTGGGTGCTAATTATGAAGGTAAAAAAAAATCAATGTTTGGTTTTGGTCATCCAGTTAGAGGAAAGCTGCTATTAACTGGAAAGAGTGCAGAGAAGATTTATAAAGCTGTCATTAGGAAGATGACCTGAGCTGTAAGGAGAGGTTGGGCAGGCTAAACTATATTTATTGGAGCACAGGAGATTGAGGTATGATGTTACAGAGGTGTATAAAATCATGAGCGGAATTGATAGGGGAGATTTCCCCACGGGAAATCAAGAACTGTTAATGGGAGAGAAGAAAGATTTAATAGGAATTAAGAGTTTCACACACATGGAACAAGCTGCTGGGGAAATATAGGCAGATACAAGCTGCTTTGGGGGACAAATAGTTGAGGGCATGGGATACAATAACAACATTTGAGACATTTCCTTTAGTTGCTGCTTCGCCCGCAGTTTCTCTCCAGCATTTTTGTCTACCTTCGATTTTCCAGATCCCATCTGGGACGCAACGCAAACATACTAGTTTAGGTGTAGCAAACGGTCCAGAAGCAAGGTTTCGGCCGTTAAACGTTGCCTATTTCCTTTGCTCCATAGTTGCTGCTTCACCCGCTGAGTTCCTAAAAACTTCGATTAGTTGTAGGCCCAAAACATACAGCGCCTAAGAATCGGAACTATTAACAGTTTAGGTTGGGACATCAGTTTTCTTCTGGAGAATTAGTTTAGAAAAAGATGGCCAGAACTCCCTTGCCCCACCACAAAATCAAACACCAGCAACGCGTAAAATTGAAAATGAGATGGGTAATAAAACGCCACACTTTTAAATATTAACGACGAAAGGGAGCCCATGACATTCAGACAGTAAAGAGAGCCCCGGACATTCAGACAGTAAAGAGAGCCCCGGACATTGCTACAGTAAAGAGACCGGCCCCGGACATTCAGACAGTTACCAAACACTTACATTAGAATAACGCGTATTTTACTTGTTTAAAGGCACCATCAGCCAGATAAATCCCAAGATGTTAATTTAACGGAATTATTTTAATTGAAGCATGTGAAATACATTTAACGGATAAAACTGATACTTGTGGGTAAATTATACACAATCTCCCTGCGATCGGAGACTTCGTTCTGAAGCAATTGTAATACTTTCACACTTAAAGCTAACATGGCGATGAAAAGCGAGAACTAATTAGTAAAATTCTCAGCAGCAACCAACACCTTACGCGAGCGAGGGTGTTGGTTATTTAGACCCACCCGAATACCAGCGCACCGACCGCTCCCCGCAGCCCTCCGGCTCTCCGCGCTTGCAATCCGCTGCTGCAGTTACAAGGAAGCAGGCAGCGAAGCAGCAGAGGAGCCGCAGGCAGATCGCAAACATACTCACTGTGACAGCAGAGTAAGCAGCGCATAACCAGCCTCTCGCCTTTATTGAGCCCAATCACCTGACCGGGCCCGTTACGGGCACCGCCTCATTTGGTTCGCGTCTGGGATCAAAGATCCTCTAGTCTTTGTCTGGGATTGTCACGTCAGTGAGGGAGCGGTGAGGTGGGGACAGATCGAAATTAGATTGCAAAGCAAAATGTCGTGCTCCCGGTGAGAAACAAGTTCTGAGTTGAGTTCTACAGCGTGGAAACAGGCCATTCGGCACAACTTGCCCACACCCCCCAACATGACCCATCTAAACTCGTCTCACCTGCCTGCGTTTAGTCCATATCCCTGTAAACCTGACCTGTCTAAATGTTTCTTAAACGTTGCGACAGTATCTAAACTTCTGGACCGACTTCCTGTTCCATGCTTAATATTAAATTCGCACGGAATAGGGGGAAATATTGTAAATCGAAATTTACTTGAAGCGCCAATCTATTTATCTTTGCCACCGACCTGTAGTTATAATTTAAACCAAGGTTCATGCATTCATATCCTTTTGTTTTAAGAAGGTTACGAGTTTTGACTTCTATGAAAATGTTAATTTGTTGTTGCAAGGGGACATATGTCGTCGGCTACTCAGTCTAACACAGTACACCGAGATTAACCTTCCGAAAGGGAATTCCCACCATTCCGCTATTACCGCGGAAGTAAATACTATTGCATCTGTTATTGTGTTCCGTCGCTTGACTCCGCATTCAGAGTCACATGGAGACCGGAGACTAGATGAAGAAGTTTATTCTACACCAACACATACGAAGAGGAAAACTCCCCTGAGGTTTGTGGTTCCTCGACTTCCTCATTCACAGACCACAGACTGTTCGAATTGGAGAAAATGTGTCAGTCTCGAAAATAATCAGCAAGGAGCCCTTCAAGGCCAAAGATCTTAGAGCGGAGCAAGATAGGCTACTCCTGCGAAATACAATGGGCTGACGTGTAGTACGCTACGGAGGGGGTCCTGGGCATTTTTCCCCGCCCATTTTAGTAACCGGAGCCTACCTGACCCGACCCGACTCGCAGTGTAATCAATGTTACGGGGCAACAGTTTTTGTGTGTGATTATAGGGTTAGATTCATAATTCTGTCAGTTCATACTTCTTGTCAAAAATAAAATTTGACTGGTAATTGTCTTTTTTTATGTTTTTTTTAAATCATTTCTTTTTAAATGGCTCACAAGCAGTGTTTGAGTTGAACTATAAATTCAAATTCACACATGCACTGACTACACCGCCCAACACGGACTTCCATCTGTATATATGTATATATGTATGTAGCGCCGCAGAATTTGTGCACCTATTCCCCCCCCCCCTTCTGTTTTTTGTTTTTTCTGTTTCTTGTTTTTTGTGCGAAATTGTATGTATGCACTGAGTACGAGCAGCTTTCAGTTTCACTGTACATGTATAGTGACAATAAATGGCATATCTATCTATCTATATCTATCTAAAAAGTTTCAGAAGTGATAAATTTGGCTGTAAATCTTTCTTCAGGTGCGTTTTCATTTTGTATGTAAAAACCCTCTTGAGAATCATGGGCGATTTAAAAAATTTACAGCCAGATTTATCACTTCTGAAACTTTTTAGATGCCAAAGGAATCAATAAAACCCCTAAATAATGCCTTAGTTGATAAAATGCAGTGAGCAAACGGTCAATGTCCGCTAAGCACTCTGGCTGTTGTTGTCCCTTCAGCTCTCACTTCTATCTACCGTAATTTCTCCTCACTTTTGGAATTCTGAGGTAGGCTAAATGTCTTTCACGCGTATCCCGATTTCCATAATTATTTACAGCGCAAAAATTGACAATTTTAGCGTGTTTTAACCGGCCCGCTACGCTGGAAACAATGGTAAGTGCCTCCCTGCAGTTCATCGCGTGTACTCCACTTGGAGTAGCGTAGCAACAGTACGAGTCATGGGTCGGGACCCGACTGCCGTGAAACCTCCCTATACTCATGACTGCGTAGCCGGTCATAGTGCGAACTCCATCATCTCAAGTTTGCTGAGGACACCACTGTTGTGGGACCTGGATGTACCAGATTTCAGGCTCCTGTACCTTCTACCTGATGGCAGCAGAGAGATGAGTGTGTGTGGCCAGGATGGTGTGTGTCCTTGATGATGCTGGCAGCCTTTTTGAGGCAGCGACTGTGATAGATCACCTCGATGGTAGGGAAGTCGATGATAACTGGGCAGTGGTCACAACTGTCTGCATTCTTTTCCGCTCCTGGACGCCCAAGTTGCCGAAACAAGCCGTGATGCAACCAGTCAGCATGCTCTCTACTGTGAACCTGGAGAAGTTCAAGAGAGTCCTCTTTGACAGACCGACTCTCCGTAATCTTCTCAGGAAGTAGAGGCGCTGTTGTGCTTTCCTTATAATTGCATCAGTGTGCTGGGACCAGGAAAGATCTTCGGAAATATGCACGCCCAGGAATTTGAAGTACTTGATCCTTTCCACCATCGTCCAGTTGATATAAACGGAATTGTGGGTCCCTATCTTACCCCTTTCAAAGTCCACAATCAGTTCCTTGGTTTTGATGGTGTTGAGGGCCAGGTTATTGTGCTGGCACCATTTGGTCAGTCGGCCGATCTCACTTTTATACTCTGACTCGTCACCATCAGTGATTTGTCCAACAAGAGTGGTGTCGTCGGCGAACTTAGAAACATTGAAAATAGGTGCAGGCCATTCGGCCCTTTGAGCACACAGGTTTTTAGAACACAACCGGGTATGCCATCAGGTCCAGGCACTTTCCGAGGGTTCATGCCTCTGAACTTTGTTGTGGTGGAGAAGCTTGTGTGGTCCTGAGATCCTGACAGCAATGCTGTCTGGAGTTATGCTCCTGGTAGGGCTACCCATGGCAGTAAGGTTGAGGGAAAGAACTCTGACAAAGAGCAATCCAACCAAGACCTCAACAGTGGAACAGGCAGAGGATAATGGATGACGTTGGTCGAGTGTCACGACGGCTGGGAAGACGGGTGAAGGCAACAGCAGAAAAGGGTCTCCGGTAGTCTTGGACTTCATGCCACTGGATCCTGACCCAGATCTGTTAAGCACCGTGTGGTGGCTGTCTCCCCATGTTAAACAAAGTCACACACGTGTCCTCCAACCATGGAGACACCCATGGTCAGCCATGACCAAGGGGGGCCTAAGAAAATACAGTGTTAGAATGCATCATCAAGTCACGGCAAATCAAGGGTTTTTATTTGTCATATCCACCAAGACCATGACAATGCCATTCTTACATGCAGCAGCTCTACAGGCACATAGACAGTACAGCACTGGAAGGAGCACTTTAGGTCACAATGTTAGTGCTGAACTTGATGCCTAAAAAAATTAAAATCTGATATGTCTACACGTGATTCATATCCCTGCACTTATCCAAATTCCTCATGAGCGCCACTCTTGTGTCTGTCTCAGTAGCGTGTTATAGATACTCGTCACTCTCTTAAAAAAAAAAAAAACTTGCCTTGCAGATCTCCTTTGAATTTTGGCCCTCTTACCTTAAAGTGGCCGTTAGTTTTTGACATTTCCATCCTGGGGAAAAGGCTTAATTATGCTTCTATCACTTATCAACATGAAGATTAGAGGGAATTGTAAAGGAAATGTGCGGGGCAAGTTGTTTTTACATGGACTGGTGGATGCCTGGGCGATGGTGGTGGAAGTACCCATGATAGTGGCATGAAAGAGGATTTTCCATAGGCATATGAAAATGCAGGGATTGGAGGGATCTAGATCTGCAGACAGAAGGTATTAGTTTATAATGGCATCATGTTTGACATGGATGCCGTGGGCCAAAGGACATTGTGTTCCTGTGGCTATATTGTTCTATGTTCTATGTAAACAAAATATATTAACATTTCAAAAAGGAGAAACCTGCACAGTGTGCGACAACTTTGTAAGAGTACAGTTTCCCTGCACCTCTCAGTGATCATTTATTGCCAAATACAAAAAAGATAAAAATAACTAACACATATAAATTACCTCAGAAGGCCGAGTCACCTGATGTATTCAAGAGAGTTAGATAGATCTCTTAGGGCTAGCGAAATTAAGGGACATGGGGAAGAAGGCAGGAACGGGATACTGATTGTGGATGATCAACCATGATCACATTGAATGGCGGTGCTGGCTCGAAGGGCTGAATGGCCTACTCCTGCACCTACTATCTATGTGTCTACAGTATGTATAAATTACATTTTTTTAAAAACACCACTGTTCCTATCCTTTCCTCATCTTCCTCTGAATCTCAGTCATCATCCATGAAGCTCTGATTTTGTTCTTACTCTGCCCTTCATAGGTATGTGCCTCAAATGTACCTGAACCACTCTTCCTTAAACGGAAGCCATTGTTCTGTTATAATTTTGCCAGACTGCTTCAAGTTCTAGCAAACCTGAGCTGGATCCAATATTATCCCATTGTAATTGGTTCTCTTCCAACTGATTATGTTTACTTTGGATTCCTCCATGTACTTTTCTCAGCTAATCCAAACCATACATTGTTATTTATACAGAAACAAGGAACTGTAGATGCTGGTTTACAAAAAAAGACATAGTGCTGGAGTAACTCAGCAGGTCAGCAACATCTCTGGAGAACATGGATAGGTAATGTTTAAGAAAAAACTGCAGATGCTGGAAAAATCGAAGGTAGACAAAAAGCTGGAGAAGCTCAGCTGGTGAGGCGGCATCTATGGAGTGAAGGAATGGGTGACGTTTCGGGTCCTTTCTTCGGACGGATGGTAATGTTTCAGATAGGGTCCCTTTTTCAGACTCACTAACCCGCTGAGTTACTCAGGCGTTATCTATGCCTAATGTTCATCAGTCTTATTTACCACATTCTGTGCATTCATTTAGTAACATTTCATTTCCATTTTCATTGACCCAAAAATCTTTACATTGACCTAATTTAATGTGAAGTCTATGCCGAACATGATGCAAGACCACTCTTATTAGCCTGCATATCATTCATATTCCTCCATTCCCTGTATATTGAGTTATATCCATAAGGCTCTTAAATTTCACTTTCATATCTGCCTACACCGCCATTCCAGGCACTCACAACCCTCCATGAAAAAAGTTGCCTTACACATCTCCTTTAAACTTTGCCCCTCTCCCATTAAAGCTAAGCCCAATATTATTTGATTTTTCCATCCTGAGATAAAGGTTCTGACTGTACCCTATCTATGCCTCTCATCATTGTATATACTTCTTTTAGGTCTCCCCTTAGCCTTTGGCATCCCAGAGAAAACAATCCAAGTCTGCCCAACCTCCCCTGTAGCAAATAGCCCCTAATCCAGGCATCATTCTGGTAAACTTTTTCTGCACTCTTTCCAAAGCCTCCACATCCTTCCTGTTATGGGACGGCCAAAGCTGCAGGCAATATTCCAAATATAGCATAACCAAAGTCCTATAGTGCTCCATCATGACTTCCTGACTCTTATACTCAATGCTCTGACCAATGAAGGCAAGTATAGCATATGTCTTCTTTACCAATTTACCAATAAATTTACCAATTTATCTATTTGCGTTGCCACTCTCAGATCCCAAGGTTACAATCTTGGATCCCAAGGTCCCTCTGGACATCAAAGCTGTTAAGGATCTTGTGTTAATTGTATATTTTCACCTTATATTCAACCTCTCAAAGTGCAATATCTCATACTTGCTCAGATTGAACTCCATCTGCCATTTTTCCATCCATTTCTGTAGCTAAACACCCACTGTATACTTTTACAGCCTTCCACTCACGGCCCACATTTCAAGAAATCTTAGTGTCATCTGAAAACTTACTAATCAACCGGTCTGCTTCTTTGACTGTCTTTTATATCTAGCACAAACAACAAACGTCGAGCACAAATCTCTGCAGAACTCCACTGGTCACAGATCTCCAACCTGAATAACGCCTTCCACCATAACCTTTGCCTTCTATCAATATACCAGTTATGAATCCATACGGCCATAATCTTTGTTAATCCTGAGCATCATCATCTTCTGGATCACCCTACCATGGGGGACTTTATCAAATGCCTTAATAAAATCCATGTAGCCAACATCTACCACCCTTCCCCTATCTATCACTTTTGTCACCTCCTTAAAAAATCTGAAGAAGGTAGAAACATCGAAAATAGGTGCAGGAGTAGGCCCTTCGAGTCCGCACCGCCATTCAATATGATCATGCTGATCATCCAACTCAGTTTCCTGTACCTGCCTTCTCTCCATACCCCCCCGATACCTTTAGCCACAAGGGCCACATCTAACTCCCTCTTAAATATAGCCAAGGAACTGGCCTCAACTACCTTCTGTGGCAGAGAATTCCAGAGATTCACCACTCTCTATGTGAAAAATGTTTTTCTCATCTCGGTCCTAAAAGATTTTCCCCTTATCGTTAAACTGTAAAGGTCACGTATGAGACCAGAGAAATGATTGTCTATCCCACTAATTAATGAATCCCCTATCACTACTGCTCTATCATATTTCTTTCTTGCCTCCTATGCAGATAACCACTTCAACAATGCTTTATTGACACATGTGCGAAGTACAAACACACAGTCAGATTATTTTCTTACAAGCAAATTCAAAAACCCTTGTGACTTTAGCTGCATTCCCAAGAAAAACAATCTCCCATCTGTTGTCTATAGGGAAGACCTGTGTGGAGACATTTTTTATTTTCAAAAATAAAAGTTGCTTGTCATATGAGAGACAAACTGGGCAGGGACTGAAGACAGCGTGAGAATTCTGTCATCAGCGTGAGAGAGGCGGCGTGACTCACTGTTGCAGCGGCTCCTACAGCCTGTCTGTCTTTTTTTTTATTTTTTGTCTAGTTAAATGTAGTTGTTTGTGTTTTTTAATAGTGTTTTTAACTGTGTATATGTGGGGGGCGGGGGGGGGGAAGGGAAACTTTGTAAAAATCTCTTCCCTGTATGGGAGACCCGACCTTTTCCCTGTCGGGTCTCCATTGTCGTTGGGGCCTAGCACCGTGAAGCAGCCTCCAGCCTGAACGACCTGGGGACTCCAGCCGCAGAGCCTGCGGAGCTGCGGACTTACCATAGTGGGGCTGGCCGGCATCGGAGTGTGGGGAGCGGTGGTGACTCGCTGCTGCAGCCCGACCACGTAGCTCAGAGGCTCCAGCTGCAGCTCCGGTGGACTGTCGGGGGTATCGGGAGCTCACGGGTCCGGGTGGAGAGACCGCTTTCCGGAGCTCCCGCAACGCAACTTCTCCAGCCCGTGTCATGGGGTTGGAACGACCAGGAGCGGGGCCGTACATGGCCCGGCGCGGCTTCATGGCCGTGGGACATTCCAGCGCCCGCCGGGGGCTCTAACTTTGTGACATTTAGACCGGGAGCTGGGCCGTACATCGCCCGGCGCAGCCTAAAATGGCCGTGGAGCTCAACATCGCCCGCCTGGGGCTTCGACATCGGGAGAGAAATGGAGAACGGGGAGAGAAAAGATTTTGCCTTCCATCACAGTGAGTTCTCTGTGATGGATGTTTTTGTAAATTGAATTGTGTGAATGTCTGTAGGAAATCGTCTTTGTTTGTATGGCTGTGGAAACGGAGTTTCGTTTGAGCCTCACTGAGGTTCAAATGACATGTAATAAATATTGATTGAGAGCATGAGAATTGGCTGAAATGTGTGACTCTCACGCACAAAGCGTAAGGGTTGGTAGCCCTATCTAAGGCCAGGATGTGACAACACACACACAGGGAGACACATACACAAAGGAAGACACACACACCCTTCCCCCTCCCTCCCTCACTCATCCCCGTCCCTCCTTCCTCCCCCCATCCCTCCCTCTCTTTCCTCCCCCCTCTCTTTCCTCACCCTCCCTCTCCCCCCCTTCGTCACGCTTCCTTTCTCCCCTTTCTCTTTCCCACCCTTCATCCTCTTTCTACATTCCCTCCCTCTGTCTCTCTTTGCCTCCATCTCTCCCTTTTTTTCTCTCTTTCTCTCTCCCCGGATGGCTAACGGTGTGGCGTGGTACCCCCCCACGGTGTGGCGTGGATTGGCGGCAGTGACGCCGCCGTGCGAGTTGAAGGGTAGGAGGGAGGGAGCAAGGCTGCAGCGGCAGCTGGTAGCGCAGCGCTCGAGGCCGGCACCTAGAGGCGCTGACACCCGCTGCCCGGCCAAGAGAGAAGAGACGCGACTTCACTCACAGCCGTCAATCGACGCGCTTCCCCAGACCTTACAGATCGCTGTCATGTGGAGCAAAGAGACAAACTGTGCAGGGATTGAAGACAGCGTGAGAATTCTGTCATCAGGGTGAGGGCGTGAGAATTGGTTGAAATGCGTGACTCTCACGCTCAAAGCGTGAGAGTTGGCAACCCTGATGTGATATAAATGCTAACATTGAATTTTCCTTCCTTACTACCGATTCGACTTGTAAATTAACTTTTTGGGAGTTCTGCACCAGCACTCCCAAGTCCCTTTGTATCACCGATTTCTGGATTCTCTCACCATTTAGAAAATAATCTACTCCTTTATTCTTCTTACCAAAATGCATGGTTCCACACTTTGCTATACTGAATTTCATCTGCCACTTCTCTGCCAATTCTCCTAACATGTGCAAGTTCTTCTGCAGAGTCCTTGCTTCCTCTACACTGCCTTCCCCTCCACCTCATCAGCAGTCACTCAAAACGAGTACAACTGTCCTCTCCATAGGGTCGTCTATTTGTGGGTCTGCAGATGTCCGTAGAGCCCGAACCGTGATCCACACACCTTGGTGCAACGTGGGCAGTGGAGCCTCATGTGGATAAAATATCATTTATTTATTTGCATCTGTACTCCACAATTTGAGATTTGTAATAGAAAAAAAAACATGTGGTTAAAGTGCACACTGTCAAATTTTAAGAAAAAGGCCATTTTTATACATTTTGATTTCACCATGTAGAAATTACAGCAGTGTTTATACATAGTCCCCCTCATTTCAGGGAAACATAATATTTGGGACTCAGCAATGTCATGTAAATGAAAGTAGTCATGTTTAGGATTATTTTGTATATTCTTTGCACGCAATGACTGCTTGAAGTCTGCGATTCATGGACATCACCAGTTGCTGGGTGTCTTCTCTGGTGATGCTCTGCCAGGCCTCTATTGCAGCCATCTTTAACTTATGCTTGTTTTGGGGGCTAGTCCCCTTCAGTTTTCTCGTCATCATATAAAAGGCATGCTCAATTGGGTTCTGTTCCGGTAATTGGCTTGGCCACTCAAAAATTGACTATTTTTTAGCTTTGAAAAGCTCCTTTGTTGCTGCAGCAGAATGTTTGGGATCATTGTCTTGCTGTAGAATGAACCGCTGGCCAATGCGTTTTGAGGCATTTGTTTAACTTGAGCAGATAGGATGTGTCTATACACTTCAGAATTCATTATGCTACTACCATCAGCAGTTGTATCATCAATGAATACAAGTGAGCCAGTACCTACAACAGCCATACATGCCCAGGCCATAACACCCCCACCACCGTGTTTCACAGATGAGATGGTATGCTTTGAATCTTCGGCAGTTCCTTCTCTCCTCCATACTTTTCTCTTGCCATCACTCTGATATAAGTTAATCTACATCTCATCTGTCCCCAAGACCTTTTTCCAGAACTGTGGTTGCTCTTTTAAGTACTTCTTGGCAAACTGTAACCCGGCCATCCTATTTTTACAGCTAACCAGTGATTTGCATCTTGCAGTGTAGCCTCTGTATTTCTGTTCATGAAGTCTTCTGCGGACAGTGGTCATTGACAAATCCACACCCGACTCCTGATCTGTCGGACAGGTGTTTGGGGGATTTTTCTTTATTATAGAGAGAATTATTCTGCCATCAGCTGTAGAGGTCTTCCTTGGCCTGCCAGTCCCTTTGTGATTAGTAAGCTCACCAGTGCTCTCTTTCTTCTTAATTATGTTCCAAACAGTTGATTTTGGTAAGCCTAAGGTTAGGCTGATATATTTAACAGTTTTATTCTCGTTTCTCAGTCTCATAATGGCTTCTTTGACTTTCACTGGCACAACTTTGATCCTCATATGGATCCTTCTTCTTTCGTGTGACGTGCACAGCCTAAAGTTGTTGGACAACTTGTTATTTTTGATCTTCCGTTTGTGCACGTCAAGTTCATTGCATTAGTTGAAACAGGGCGGACCACATGAAGGTTGCAATCTTCCACCCCCTCATGTGGATAAACAGCAATAAAAGTTTCCAAATGGGATGGAAAGACTGGAGGAAAGACTAGGTACTGAGAGCTCTCTTATACCTGCATTAAGGAGACAATTAAACACACCTGAGCAATTACAAACGCCTGTGAAGCCATGTATCCCAAACAATATGGTGCCCTGAAATAGGGGGTCTATGTATAAACACTGCTTTGGCGGTCTGAAGAATTACAACTTGGGTTTCCAACAGATCTTTATTCAAAAGTTCGATTTCCAGTATATGTTCTTTAGACACAGCTGCGCACAACGGTGGTCACAACGCTGAACTAACACGCGCAAGCAAAAACCGCGCGAAACAAGCGTCACATGACTACGGCTTCCGAACGCCGGGTTCGATACCTGCGTGCGCCAGCAGGCACCGCTACACTGCTCTAATTCCAACGTCGTGAAACCAAAATGTATAAAAATGGCCTTTATTAAAATCTGGCAATGTGCACTTTAACCACATTTGATTTTTTCTATTACAAATCTCCAATTGTGGAGTACAGAGGCAAATAAGTAAATAGTGGGTCTGTGTCTCAAACATTATGGAGGGCACTGTATGTTCTTGTCCTTTATGATAGATTTAGCAAACCGTTCAATACAGCGCAGACAAGACGGGAAAGAGAGAAACCCTCCCTGCCTGACTGCAGATTTGATGGGAAAGCTATTTTTTTGCAAACCATTGATTTGGTCTGCACTACAGATATCTGCGTAGAGCAGTAGGATCCAGTTCCTAATTCCCTCCCCAAACTCCATCATTTCCGTGTGTCGTAGGTCCTCTCATGCTCCAAGCTGACCAGGGAGTTATGCCCGAGCTGCACAACTGGGATAGTTAATTGGCCTCTGTAAATTACCCCCAAGGCGTAAGATAAAACTAGTGTACAGGTGATTGCTGGTCATCGTAGACTCGATGAGCCAAAGTGTCTGTTTCTATGCTGTAACTCTAAACTCATTCCCCCAATGAATGACATCCGGGCCTGACAGAGATAGGGCTCCAAGGCATCGGTTGATTACAAGTGATTGGCTCAGTGCTGATAAGAAAATGTTTGTACATTGGATGAAGATATTGTAAGATGTTGTACTTGGTCTCTAATTATGTGCAATTGGGGACAAAGTACATACGTGCAAGTTGCAAAAGTTGTTTTAAGATAGACACAAAATGCAATGAAATGACTAGCGAGTTGAATTAAAGAAATTGCCAAAACAAGAGAGTAACAAGGGAGTAGGTAGGAATGTCAAAGGCTCAATGGCAAAGGAGAGTATTTATGTTTGGAGTTAGTGGAAGTAGGCAAGATACTAAACGAGCACTTTGCATTTGTAATCAAAGAGAAGGACAGTGGGGTCAGTGTGGGAAATATTAATAAGCTAGGACATTTTAAGATCAAGGAGGAGGTAATGCTGGAGCTCTTATACACAGAACAGTTCAGCACAAGAACAGGCCCTTTGGTCCACAATGTCTGTGCCGAACATAATTCCAAGACCATCTCTTATTTACCTGCACATTATCAATCTGCCTCCATTCCCTGCATATCCATATCCCTATCCAAAAGTATCTTAAATTCTACCTATTGCATCAGCCTCAACCACCACCCTCAGCAGCACATGCCAGGCACTTGCAACCACCTGTGTAAAAAAGTTTCCCCGCACATCATCTTTAAACTTTGCCCCTCTCACCTTAAAGTTATGCCCTCATAATTTGATTTTTTCATCACATTAATCCTTGAAGAGCATTAACACACATCAATCCCTGAGGGCCTGGTGAGATCTATCCCAGAATCAAGAGAGGAGATTGGAGATGAGGGCCGTGATGAAGATTGTTCCAGAGGACTGAAGAGTTACCAACGTTGTTTGTTTGTTTGTTTGTTTAAGAAGGAAAGTATATATAATTTGTCGTGTTATACGAGAATTTTGCCCGAACAGTCTGTGACACATTGCGCTATGTTTAAAGCCCATAGCGCAGTGGCCAGTAGTACTACATATAAACCTTTATGCGCCAAACTGGCAGCGCTGGGTCATAGAGTCATAAAGTCACAGTGATACATTGTGGAAACAGGCCCTTTGGCCCAACTTGCTCACACTGGCCAACAAATGTCCCAGCTACAGTAGTCCCACTTGCCTGCGCTTGATCCATATCCAAACCTATCCTATCCATGTACCTGTCCAACTGTTTCTTAAATGATGAGATAGTCCCAGCCTCAACTACCTCCTCTAGCAGTTTGTTCCATACACTCACAACACTTTGTGTGAAAAAGTTACCTCTCGGATTCCTATTAAATCTTTTACCTATGTCGTCTGGTCCTTGATTCCCCTACTCTGAGCTGGAGACTCTGTGCATCTACCCGATCTATTCCTCTCATGATTTTTTACACCTCTTTAAGATCACCTCTCATCCTCTTGTGCTCCATGGAACATAGACCCAGCCTACACAACCTCTCCTTATAGCTCACACCCTCTGGTCCTGGCAACATCCTCGTAAATCTTTTCTGAACCCTTTCAAGCTTGACAATATCTTTCCTATAACATAGTGCCCAGAACTGAACACAATATTCTAAATGTGGTTTCACCAACATCTTATACAACTGCTCCATGACCTCCCAACTTCTATACCCAATACTCTGACTGATGAAGGCCAAAGTGCAAAAAGCCTTTTTGATCACCTTATCTACCTGCGACTCAACCTTCAATGAACCATGCACCTGCACTCCTTGATCCTCTGCTCTACAACACTACTCAGAGGCCTACCATTTACTGTGTAGGTCCTGCCCTTGTTTGATATCCCAAAAAGGTACACCTCACACTTCTCTGCATTAAATTCCATCAACCTTTCCTCTGCCCACCTGGCCAATCAATCCAGATCCTGCTGCAATCTTACACAATCATCTTCACTATCTGCAAAACCACTAACTTTCGTATCATTGGCAAACTTTCTAATCTTGCCCTGCATGTTCTTATCCAAATCATTGATGTAGATGACAAGCAGTAATGGGCCCAGAACTGAACCTTGAGGCACACCACTAGTCACAGGTTACCAGTCCGATAAGCAGCCTTCCACCATCACCCTCCGCTTCCTTCCATGGAGCCAATTTGCTATCCATTCAGCTATGTCTCCTTGGATCCCATGCAATCTAATCTTCCAGAGCAGCCTACCATGCGGCACCTTGTTGAACGCCTTACTGAAGTCCATGTACACAACATCTACAGTTCTGCCCTAATCAACCTTTTTGGTCACGTCTTCAAAAAAATCAAGCAGATTTGTGAGACACTACCTCCCACATAGAAAACCATGCTGACTATACCTAATCAGCCCTTGCCCATCCAAATGCCTGTATAACCTATCCCTCAGAATACTCTAGTAACTTCCCACTACAAATGTTAAGCTCACCGGTTTATAGTTCCCAGCATTTTCCCTACAGCCCTTCTTGAAAAGAGGCAGAACATTTGCCACTCTCCAGTCTTCTGGCACCTCTCCTGTGTTTAAGGACGACAGATAAATTTCAACCAGGGTCAATTTCCTCTCTAGTTTCCTGCAATGTCCACAGATATATGTGATCAGGCCCTGGAGATTTTCTACCTTAATACATGACAGTACCTTCAGTACTTCTTTGATGGTAACACCGACTGATCTCAAGACACTTCCATTGACTGCCCCAAGTTCCTCCGTCCTATTGTCTTTCTCCTCGGTAAATACAGAGGAGAAATACTCATTGAGGACCTTGCCCATCTCCTGTGGCTCCACAAAGAGGTGGATCCCACTCTCTCTCTAGTTAGCCTTTTTCCCCCTTGTGTATTCATAAAATCTTTTAGGATTGGCCTTAATGCTTCCAGCCAGACCCATCTCCTGGGCACTTTTTGCCATTCTGATCTTATATTTCAGTTTACTTCTTAGTTCCCGAAACTCATCCAGGATCCCTGCTGCCTATACCTGTCCCATGCATCCTTCTTGTTTTTCACCAAAGCCTCAATTTTCGTCATCAGACAAGTTCCCTATGTTTGCCTGCCTTGTTTGTTCACTCTAATACATGTCCTGTGCTTTCGTCAGCCCACTTTTAAAAACATACCACTTGGCCGATGTTCCTTTCCACTCACATAACCAGCTCCTGTTAACTTGAGCAAGACCCTTTCTCATACCCTCAAAGTCGGCCTTACCCCAGTTGAGCATTTTAACACGTGGACCCTCTCCGTCCCTATCCATAACTATCTTAAACCAAATTGAACTGTGGTCACTGGTCCCAAAAGTTTCTCCACGCACATTTCATTAACTTACCCTTCCCAATTTCCAAAAACTAGATCCAGCATTGCTCTCTCACGTGAGGGGACCTCTACATACTGCTTAAGAAAACTTTCAAAGCAATGTTTTTACTCTTTTGTTTCCTGCATAATAACTCAGCTCCTGCCGAAACTTCGGCAAATCATCTGTACATCTTGGCTTCTATACTTTTACTTTTTTAAATTTGTTACTTAGCTTTTTAAACTGCTGCTCGTCATGCTGCGCGCTCCGCAGGGCTCCTTGAATTTCACGAACATGGCAGCGGTCGTTAGCGGCACGCGGGTGCAGGTGAGGGTGCGGGGCAGTGCGGTGGGAAGAAACATAGAAAATAGGTGCAGGAGTAGGCCATTCGGCCCTTCGAGCCTGCACCGCCATTCAATATGATCATGGAAGGTGGCCATGGCGGCCATTACTCCCTCTGGGAGAGGCCGTCTATGGAGACCTGCGATTACTCCGTCGATCGCGGGGACTCGGGGAATCGTAGCACCTTTTCCTCGCTGGTGAGGCTTCCCCTCGCGGAAGTCACGATCGGCCGTCCCTCCGCTGCTTTTGAAGCTTGCTCTTGACAAACAAGATACAAGATACATTTAATTGTCATTTGGACCCTTGAGGTCCAAACGAAATGCCGTTTCTGCAGCCATACATTACAAACACATAGACCCAAGACACAACATAATTTACATAAACATCCATCACATCGCTGTGATGGAAGGCCTAATAAACTTATCTCTCCACTGCACTCTCCCCCCCCCGATGTCAGAGTCAAAGTCAAAGCCCCCGGCTGGCAATGGCGATTGTCCCGTGGCCATTAAAGCCACGCCGGGTGGTGCGAGGTCGCACACCGGGTCTTGCTGTTAGAGCCTCCGGCGTGCGCTCGCAGAGTCCCGCGGCCATTCCAAGCCGCGCGGGGCAGTGGTGTAGGCCCCGCTCCAGGAGCTCTTCGACCCCGCAACCGGGCGGGGGAAGTCGCCGTTGCGAGAGCCCTGAAAAGCGGTCTCCCTCCAGGGACCCGCGGGCTCCCGGTGCCGCCGTCCACAGACCTGCCGTTGGAGCCTCCGACTCTCCAGTAGCAGCAGCAGCAGCGCTCCTCCACCGCTCCCCCCGCTCCGGACTCAGCCAGCCCCGCGACGGCGACGGTGAGTCGTAGCACCAGAGTCCCCGGTCTCTTCCTGTTTGAGGCCGCTCCTCGTGGAGAACGACAACGGAAAACCCGACGAGAAAAGGGTCGGGTCTCTAGTGCAGAGAGAGATTTTAAAAAAGTTTCCCCCCCCCCCCTCCCACCCCACCCCCCCACCCCCCAACAAAAAAATAACAAAAACTACATTTAAACACAGACAGAAAATAATAAAACGCGGACAGACTGCAGAGGCCGCTGCTGACCAGGGTCGCGCCGCCCACCGGATGCCTTGATCTTCTTGATCTTCTGGTCTTCTTCTTGCTCTTTGACTTAGACTGTGACCTGCTTTCTTTTTCTCTGTCCTTTGACCAAGCATTGGACTGGTTGACCGTTCTCAGATCGCTCTGAGCTTTCTTCTTCTTTTTCATCTTTTTTGGTCTGCAGTCACTCATTCTTCTTCTTCTTGCATGGAGAGTGGTCCCAGTGGCTTGAGTTTCTCCATCCCACCTCTGACACCATGTAATATCTGCTGTAAGACCCTGTTTTGACTAGCACAATTTACATTACATCTCCCCCTTCAACTTTATTTACATTACACCTTGTTCCCCATAATAAATTTACCCTTTTCAGTCTTCAAGGGTCCAACTTTGGTCGACTAATTTTTTTCCCCCTCTTCACATACCTCGAGGCTTTTACTATCCTCCTTTGTATTCCTGGCTAGCTTACCTTCATACCTCATCTTTTCTCCCCGAATTGCCTTTTTAGTTATCTTCTGGTGCTCTTTAAAAGTTACCCAATCCTCTGACTTCCCACTCATCTTTGTTTTGGTTTGTTGTACTTCCTTCTCTTTTATTTTTATACTGTCCCTAACAGAACAAGGGCAGTAGAAACAGGTTGGAAGTGTGAGATGTAATTACTGTAATCCTTAACTAAAGAAGAATGTTGGAAATCTTCAGTAAGCAATCTTAAGCAACACATGTGGAGAGAAAAGTTGAGCTAATATTCCAGGCAGATGACCTTTCATCCGAACCCCCAATCTTGACAGAAACTGGTAATTTGATGGACATTCCTGAAAGCTGTTCTGAGCTATGGTTGAAGATTAATTCAACCCACGCTTCATCAAACCTGCCTTAATCAAAGTAAAGTCCTCACATTTTATATAAATACATTGGTGAAAAAATACTGTAAATATTTGCAAAGATATGACAATAGGGTGATTTCACCAAAGGTCAAATGAGCGTAGATCCCCCCCTCACGTGACCGAAAATTCTGACTGGAGGACATCTCTCAGTTTGGTACATGTAAGTGAATGGGGAAACACGCACTTTCCCACCCGTTAAAAACATGGAAAACGGCCGATTTTTGAGCTGAAATTTTCTGTGCTAGTCGGGGTGACCCTGAAGCACAGCGACCTAAATTTTCAGGCAAAACAAAAGATAGAAAGTGAGGTAATTACAAGAGGGAACTGAAGGTAGAAAGCCGCGGAAATGAACAGCTGACAATTGCCGTGGTGATTTTAAGATCCAAAATATCGGGAATTATCGCATTTGCTCGCTGAATTTCATCAAAACTAAGGCATTATTAACTTACTTTTGATGAAATTCAGCGAGCAAACGCGATAATTCCCGATATTTTGGATCTTAAAATCACCACGGCAATTGTCAGCTGTTCATTTCCGCGGCTTTCTACCTTCAGTTCCCTCTTGTAATTACCTCACTTTCTATCTTTTGTTTTGCCTGAAAATTTAGGTCGCTGTGCTTCAGGGTCACCCCGACTAGCACAGAATATTTCAGCTCAAACATCGGGCGTTTTCCATGTTTTTAACGGGTGGGAAAGTGCGTGTTTCCCCATTCACTAACATGTACCGAACTGAGAGATGTCCTCCAGTCAGAATTTTCGGTCACGTGAGGGGGGGATCTACGCTCATTTGACCTTTGGTGAAATCACCCTATTAATCAAGATATAAATGTTATTTTTACTATTTCAACAAATAATACACAATAAATGTGTTTAAAGTTAGATAACCTATTGTGATTAAATCATACAAACGCCAATAACATCAAATTGCTAACTTCAAAAGCTTCCTTTTGTGGAAAGCAAATATCAAACATACATCTGATCCCAAATTAATTAGGTCAGCTTTCCTCCTGCCTTGGTGTGTTAGAAAGGTTCCCACCTGAAACGTAAACTTTCCATTACCTCCCCAAATGCTGCAGACCCGCTGTGTTACTCCAGCACTTTGTGTTGTGTGCAAGAACCCTCACCCATATCAGCAAACCTCCCCTTCAGCCCGTAATGCTGCAGTCATTCCTCAATGTTTTCCTGAAAGGTCTTTTCGTTTGTTTTTATTACGATGGGACGCGTAGGAGAACTCCTTGGCTCGGACCCAAAGTTCAATAACCTGATGAACCGGTTGTCTCGCCCGCCCGCCCTCTCTCGCTCACTCACCTTGCACTGTTGTTGGTTTCGATCCTTGACTAAGTCTCCACCGCCGAGTAGAGTTTGGGTAAATATTTCTCTTCTTTTCCTTCTATTGTTTAATTTGGAAATTTCAATGGTGGTTGGTGGGGCGCTGGATTACCAACTCACTCCACGTCCGAAAAGCCCCGACTTTCGTCCCTACACGCCCGGGTTCCCGCCGAAGCGGAGCGCCGGGCCGGGCCCCCTGTACTCTGATCGACCCTCCTCGCCCTCACCTGAGCGGCGCCCCACACAGTCCAACCGGCCTCACCGCCAATCCAGCCCCGAAGGTTCATTCAGGTTTAACCTGCCTCTCCTTATTCGCGATCTTCCTATTGACTGAACTACATTTGGCCGCAAATATCAAAAGTCGGAATTACAATGTATCCTCGGTGTTGTTACAACGTGTCTTAATTATCCACTAATAGTAGCGTTGTTTCGGGCCTTGACCAATGAGCACAGAACTCGGGCGCAGCAATCTGGACGCTTATTGTTTCTATAAAGTATAATTTAGAATTTAATGTTTTAAAATGGTATCTTCGCAAAATCATTTAGTTTTGGTATTGAATGTCCTCATATTTCGAATAGTTTTGCAAAAAGAGTTCCAGTTGTAAACTGTAATAGGAAACTGTAATAGTCTCGATGTGAATTATACTGGAGGTAGAAACCAGATTGTCTGAAGAAGGGTTTCGGCCCGAAACGTCGCCTATTTCCTTCGCTCCATAGATGCTGCTGCACCCGCTGAGTTTCTCCAGCAATTTTGTGTACCTTTGTGCAGTA
The DNA here is from genome assembly GCF_028641065.1 of Leucoraja erinaceus. Taxonomy (NCBI): domain Eukaryota; kingdom Metazoa; phylum Chordata; class Chondrichthyes; order Rajiformes; family Rajidae; genus Leucoraja; species Leucoraja erinaceus. The sequence continues at coordinate 62,969,300 of NC_073378.1, forward strand.
AACCAGTTTGCCCATGGTCAACGTGTCACCTGTAGAATAATCATGTCCTATTTCTGGTCCCCTGACCATTTATCATTTCTCCTTTTTGAAAATCCACACTATTTCTGCCCTGTCTGCAATTATAACGATCGTGCTTTAAAAAAAACATCTTGCCAAATCATTAAATCTGTATTTCCCATTCCTGAATCACCTGCTGATGGAAACGGCTTCCCTCTACCCTCTCTAAACCAGTCATGATTTTGTACACTTTTATCAAATATATGAAGCATTATCAAGTCTCTTCTCAACCTTGGTACATATTTCCAGCAACCAATGTCTGAAGAAGGGTTTCGGCCTGAAACGTTGCCTATTTCCTTCGCTCCATAGATGCTGCTGCACCCGCTGAGTTTCTCCAGCATTTTTGTGTACAACCAATACAAATATACAGGTTGTTGTGAAGTCGAAGAGAGTACTGTTTGTGACATTTTAGTAGCACTCATCCTTTCTATTCTACACTTTCCACAGATTGTTTTTGTATTAAGCATAGTAGTACTGTCTTAGAAAGATATGATATGAACATTTTCAATGTAACTTTTTTTTTAATGAATGATCCTTGAAGGGAATAGTTGAGCTTTAATAATAATAATACATTTTATTTATGGGCGCCATTCAAGAGTCTCAAGGACACCTTACAAAGATTTAGCAGGTAGAGGAAAAACATGTAAGGGGAATTAAATAAATAGTAGAGACATGACTAGTACACAAAGTAAAGACAGAATTCAATTCAAAACACAATATGAGGCAATTAATACACAGATGAAAAGGGAGGGGGACGTGGGGCTAAGGATAGGCAGAGGTGAAGAGATGGGTCTTGAGGTGGGACTGGAAGATGGTGAGGGACACGGAATTGTGGATCAGTTGGGTGAGGAGTTCCAGAGCCTGGGAGCTGCCCTGGAGAAGGCTCTGTCCCCAAAACTGCGGAGGTTGGACTTGTGGATGGAGAGGAGACCAGCTGATGTGGATCTGAGGAACCGTGAGGGTTGGTAGGTGGAGAGGAGGTCAGTGAGATATGGGGGGGCCAGATGGTGGAGGGCTTTGTAGGTGAGGATCAGGATTTTGTAGGTGATACGGTGGGAGATGGGAAGCCAGTGAAGTTGTTTGAGGACTGGAGTGATATGATGCCAGGATTTGGTGTGGGTGATGAGTCGGGCGGCTGCGTTCTGGACCAGTTGGAGTCGGTTGATGTAGGTGGAACTGATGCCAAGGAGAAGTGAGTTGCAATAGTCCAGTCGGGAGGAGATGAAGGCATGGATGAGTCAGCAGCGGGAGGTGCGAGAGAGGGTCTGAGTTTGGCGATGTTACGGAGATGAAAGAAGGAGGTTTTAATGACATGGCGGATGTGAGGCTCAAGGGAGAGGGTGGAATCAAAGATCACGCCAAGGTTGCGGACCTGGGGAGATGGGGAGACAGTGGTGCTGTCGATGGTGAGAGTGGGGTTATTGATTTTGCTGAGTGTGGCTTTGGAGCCTATGAGGAGGAATTCTGTCTTATCGCTGTTGAGTTTGAGGAAGTTAAGTTGCATCCAGGTTTTTATAGCTGACAAACAGGAGTACTGCAAATATCCACAAATTCCTTTCAATACAATACAATACAATACAATATTTATTGTCATTTGGGCCTCAGTGAGGCTCAAATGAAATTCCGTTTCCACAGAGACAATTCCGTTTCCACAAAGACAATTTCCTACAGACATACACACAATTTAATTCACACAAACATCCATCACAGTGAACCCACTGTGATGGAAGGCAAAGTCTTTTCTCTCCCCTGTTCTCCATTTATCTCCATCTTCATTTAACTTCAGTTAGGATTAATCTTTTAATGCGTTCGGATTAGAGTTGCGGAGTCACGCAATGCAGAGGAAGGCCCTTCGGGCCACTGTGTCTGCAGCATTTACACTTATCCCACAATAATCTCAATTCTCCTGCCAAATTTCCATCAACCGCTGTCCCCATCACATCTTTGTTTTCTTGCCTCTCACCTACTCTATGGGCAATTTACTGTAGCCAACTATGAAATCAAATGTAGGGCTGCAGGTACATCGTTTCTTGAAAGGGGAGTCACAGTTAGATAGGGTGGTCTAGAAGGCTTTCGGCACATTGGCCTTCATCAATCAAAGCATTGAACCTAGAGGTTAGGAGGTTAAGTTACAGTTGCAGAAGATGTTGGTGAGGCCACATTTAGAATATTGTGTTGAGTTTTGATCACCATGTTATAGGAAAATGTTCTTAGGCTGGAAAGGGTGGAGAGAAAATTTACAAGGATGTTGCCAGGACACAAGGGCCTAAACTACAGGGAGAGGTTGAGCAGTGTAGGACTTTATTTCTTGGAGCGCAGGAGGACGAGGGGTAATTTATAGATGTATAGTGCTGTGAACACTATTTGCAAAGGTAGACAAAAGTGCTGGAGAAACTCAGCGGGTGCAGCAGCATCTATGGAGCGAAGGAAATAGGCAACATTTCGGGCCGAAACCCTTCTTCAGACCAAAGATATTAGAGGAGCAAGATAGACCACTCCTACGAAATCCAATGGACTGACGTGTAGTACGCAACCGAACGTCACTTCCGCCATTTTAGGAATAAGACCCCGATCCCTGTTATGCCTCCCGCAGTTTAATCCACGTCAGTCCATTGGATTTTGCAGTTTATCTTTGTCTATTTTAGCCTTCTATGATAGACAATTATGTTGTGGGGGAACGGTATGTGTGTGTTTCTGTGTGTGAGAGGCGAGATAGAGATAATATATTTCAAAGTTCCTCATGGATCAGAAGCAACTTTGATTTAAAGCAACTCATGATGTACATGAGCCATTCTCATGATGTACATAAGCCATAAAGGCAATTATATTTGCCTTTTTTTTTTGCCTATAAGATATAAGGAACATAAGCCATAAGCCAATATATTTGCCTATATTTATATATTATAAACACGTATATATATTATATGTATGATACACACATATATACACATGTGATATTGATGTATATAATTATATAACACGCATACATATTTCTCTAGTTTCTTATATATATATATTTTTTATATATATAAATATAAACACATATTCATTATATATATCACATATATACGCATCACACATATATATATATATATATATATATATATATATATATATGATGATGCATATATATGTGTGATATATATGTATATAAATATATAACACACACATATGTATATTTCTCTAGTTTCTTGTGATCTCTAATTTTGTTGAACTTTTTTTCTTTCATTCAACCTCTCTCTCTGAAATCCTAATATTGTGAATAAAATATAAATGAACACATGCCAAGATATTTTTTCATTCTATATTAGCGTAAAAAAATATACATACCTACTTGATGCAGAAGTACGAGACATGAATACTGCGCATTGCTACCATAATTTAGTTTTTAATTTAACATATATTTGAGGAAAATCTAACATATATTTGAGGGAAATGAGTTACTGTATTTCTCGGCAATGAAGACGCACCACCATTTGTGTTGCTAAATTTTGAAAAAAGGATGGCGGGACAGGATCGGGGGTTTGGTTTAGTCCAGGGGTCCGCAGCCTTTTTTGCATAGGCGCCAGTACTCTCCGGGGCTAGCTGCAGTTCCTAGGTCACCTGCGAGTCCTGGGTCTAGCTGCGGTTCGCTGCCCTGTCCCAGCGGGCTCACAGCCACCCAAGCTACTGAGTTTTTAAATGTGAATATCTCATAACTAAACATTTATGGGTTAGCAGTATATTGCATCAATCCACTCAATTTTATAATAATTCTACATCAAAATTTATAAAAAAGCATAACACTTTTTATTTCTGTCATTTATGGTAAGATTTACATAATTTATTGTTTTATGTGTTTTTGATACAAATACATCGATAGATGCTCCTGAACACATCATCAGTGATGTAACCTACGGTCATTGAGTGTTTCGGGTCTTTCAACATCAGACACCCTCACCCAGGCGACCCAGCCGTGGTTGATCAGACCACGACTTGTGTTCAGGTGGCATTCACTCCTCCCCATGGACCTCCTCTCCTGATCCAGAGCCATCTCGAGGCCTTCTCCGCTGCCTCTGTGGTGTTCTTGATGGCTCTTCTCCTCGCCACTCTGTTGATGCCCAGTGCACTCAAGGCTTTGTAGAGCGATTGCCCTGCAAAACCTCTGCAACCAACCTCGATGGGCATACACCTTGCCTTCCAGCCCTGCTTGCGGCAGTCTATGACCAGCTCTTCATACTTGGCCATCTTCCTCTCGTGGGCCTCCTCCAGACGGTCCTCCCACGGCACTGTCAGTTCCAACAAGACGATGTTTTTGGTCGCCTCTGAGACCAGGAGGATATCTGGCCTCAGGGTGGTCGTGGCAATGTGCCGTGGGAACTTCAGCTGTTTCACCAGGTCTACGGAAAGCTGCCAGTCCTGCGCAGTCGCCAGGATTCCTGAAGGATTCCTGGCTGCTGTGGTTCTTGGCAGCTGCACTCCGGCCTTCACGAAGGTGATCATCTGGGTGGTGGGGCGTGCTCGTCTGCAGCTGCTGATTCCCATGCTGATGGCTTCTGTAATGGGTTTAAGAACCTGATCGTGACGCCATGTGTACCAGCCCTGCCCAAGAGCCTTTGGGCAGCAGCTCAGGATGTGTTCCAGCGTGCCCTTGCCTGAGCATTGCGGGCAATCTGGAGATTCCGCTTTACCCCAGATAAAGAGGTTCGATGGGCTGGGCAGGACATCATACGCTGCCTTTATGTGTGAGATATACAGGGTGTTCAGAACAAAGATGGCAGTTCTTTGACAAGTACTCCGTAGTTCGGTGTCGGAGATCTTGTCAACGAGTATTCTGGACCCACTGTCGACATCTGAAATTACAGTAAAATATATAGAATTAACATAAGAACAAATCTGATTATAACTACATAACTGCAGAATGGATGATATGTCACTTAAATGCAATTGTTTTCAGCGGTGGGGAAAGACATGTATATTGAAGATGCATTTTTCCTCTAATAGGTCAATTTATCTTAAATGTAGAAGAGCTTCCAATACCATGCATGCCTTACAACACGAACAAAACCAAAAATGTGCAGCAGTGTAAAAATTGATACCTTTATTATTGTTTAAGAAGGAACTGCAGATGCTGGAATATCGAAGGTAGACAAAAATGTTTGAGAAATTCTCCAGCATATTTGTCTATCTTTATTATTGTGGTAAGTCTAGATCTATAAAAGAAGACTTTCTAATAACTTGCTCATGTACCAAAAAATGTCTTATACATTGTCGGGATCATAAGAATAGAATTGTATATGTTACAGTCATTATACATTGGGAAGGAAATTAAGGCTTTAATGTGTGCTCCTCGTGGCATGTCATTGTTCCCTATAACTCCATTTATCCTGTATTTTAAACACCATTTCAAACCGGCTTAAACACAAGCCGATTTGGGATCTCCGCGGCTTGGAGGTCCTGAATCGGCCGCCTCCTATTAGAGACCGGGGCTTCATGATGTTATAGGCCGCGGGCCGGCGGTTGGAGCTCTTCTCCGGCGAGGAATCCCAGACTCAGCGAGGGAAAGTGCATGCTGACCCCACGACTAGAAGCTCCGCTGACCGCGGCTTCAGAGTGTTATAGTCCGCGGGCCAGCGATCAGAGGAATTCTTCTGGCGACCCCCGGCTCCGCGATCTGAGCTGGAGGAAGAGATCGGGCAGGCCACACGACAGAAAGTTATAATTGTTTTCTTACCTTTCGTCTTTAGTAAGGAACCTGAAGACAGACTGCTATATAGTGCTCGAATCGCTTACATTGGCTATTCGAACACTATAGCAGAACGGCTCGCTGCGCGTGTAGATGTGGACGCCATGACAGAAGCCCATTCAAAAAACCTCTCATATATTTGATACCCAAAATGGAAGAGGAGGAGCCAGAGGGCTGAGGGAGAGCTGAGAAGGGGAGGAGACAGCAAGGGCTACCGGAAATTGGAGAAGCCAATGTTCATGCCGCTGGGGTGTAAACGGCCCAAGCGGAATATGAGGTGCTGCTCCTACAATTTCTGGTGGTGCTCACTCTGACTATGGAGGAGGCCCAGGACAGAAAGGTTGGATTCGGAATGGGAGGGGGAGTTGAAGTGCTGAGACACCGGGAGATCAGATTGGTTATTGCGAACCGAGCGGAGGTGTTCGGCGAAACGATCGCCAAGCCTATGTTTGGTCTCACCGATGTAGATCAGCTGACATCTAGAGCAGCGGATGCAATAGATGAGGTTGGAGGAGATGCAGGTGAACCTCTGTCGCACCTGGAACGACTGCTTAGGTCCTTGAATGGAGTCGAGGGGGGAGGTAAAGCGACAAGTGTAGCATGTCTTGCGGTTGCAAGGGAAAGTGCCCGGGGAGGGGGTGGTACGGGAGGGAAGGGAAGAATTGACCAGGGAGTTATGGAGGGAGCGGTCTTTGCGGAAAGCAGACAGGGGGGGGAGATGGGAAGATGTGGCGAGTGGTGGGGTCACGTTGGAGGTGACGAAAATGACGGAGGACTATTTGTTGTATGTGACGGCTAGTGGGGTGAAAGGTGAGGACTATGGGGACTCTGCCCATGTTACGAGTGGGGGGGATGGGGAGAGAGAGCAGTGTTACAGGGGAGTGGCTTCCGGTGGGCGGCGCGACTGACGTCGCAGCGGCCTCTGCAGTCCGTCTGTCTTTTTGTTATTTTTTGTCCCGTTTTAATGTAGTTTTTATTTTTTTTGATGGTGTATGTGTGTGTGTGTGTGTGTGGGGGGGGGGACTTTAAAAATTTTTCCCCTGCACGGAGAACCCGACCTTTCCCTGTCGGGTCTCCGTTGTCGTTGGGGCTGCACCGAGGAGCGGCCTCCAGCAGGAACGTCCTGGGGCTCCAGTCACGGAGCTGTGGACCTACTCACCATCACGGAGCTGGCCGAGTCCGGAGCGGGAGGAGCAGTGGTGGCGCGCTGCTGCGACCCGACCCTCGGAGATTCGGAGGCTCCAACCGCAGGTCTGGCAGACAGGAACACCGGGAGCCCGCGGGTCCCTGCTGGGAGACCCCTTTTCGGGGCTTCCGCAACGGCGACTTCTCCCGCCCGAGTAGCGGGTCGAGGATGACCTGGAGCGGGGCCTTACATCATCGCCCGGCGTGGCTTCAACGGCTGCGGGACTTTGCCAGCGCCCACCCGGGGCTCCAACAACAAGACCCGGAGCGCGGCCTTGCATCACCCGGCGCGGCGTTAATGGCCGCGGGACAATTGTTATCGCCCGCCGGGGGCTCGGGCTCTGGCTCTGAATTTGACTCTGACATCGGGGGGAGAGGGAAGTGCAGGGGAGAGATACGTTTTTTTGCCTTCCATCACAGCGAGGTGGAGATGCGCTGTGATGCATGGCTGTGTAAATTGTGTTGTGTCTTGGGTCTTTTTTTTTTCTTGTATGTATGACTGCAGAAACAACATTTCACTTGAGCCTCTATGAGGTTCAAGTGACAAATAAATTGTATTGTGTGTATAAATTGTATTGTGAGTGAAGAGACCCTAGTGAGAACCTCATCTATAGTAGGGGAGGGGAACCCTCATGGGAAGAATGAGGACATTTCCGATGCCCTGGTGTGGAACACCTCATCCTGGGAACAGATGCGGCGTAGACGGAGGAATTGGGAATAGGGGATGGAGTCCTTACAGGAAGCAGGGTGGGAAGAAGTGTAGTCTAGATAGCCATGGGAGTCAGTGGGTTTATAGTGGATGTCGGGCAGAAGTCTATCACCTGCGATGGAGATAGTGAGGTCAAGAAATGGTATGGAAGTGTCAGAAATGGTTCAGGTGTATTTGAGTGCCGGATGGAAGTTAGTGGCGAAGTTGATGAAGTCAGTGAGTTGTGTGTGGGTGCAGGAGGTGGCACCAATGCAATCGTCGATGAAGCGGATGTAGAGGTCGGGGATGGGGCCCTGGTACGTCTCGAACAAGGATTGTTCGACGTACCCTACAAAGAGGCAGGCATAGCTAGGGCCCATGCCAAAATGCTCTTACACTAATATGTTGGCGTACCAGAAATATTTTATTATAGTCATTCTATACTGAATACTAAAACACTTCAGATCATATATTGAAGTAGGGATCTCACACAGTTCCTGACATTTATATTTTCAAATACAGATCCGATTTGTAGAGCTGAAAACAAATGAAGCTGCAAAATGTCTAGTAAAGCTCCAAGACATTCTGATGGAAGCCGGTCTACTAATAGACCACATCGAGAACGAAGACCGAGAGACCGCCCAAGTAATGAAAGTAACCATTCTGGTAGGCGTCGCATGGAAGACCGCAGAGACCATAACACAAGCCAACCTTCAAGAGAACCATACCCTCCTAGTGAAAGGTTCCATTATTTTTTATCATGCAATACAATTGTTGTTGTAATAAGCAAATAAATTAAATTAAACATTAAACAAATAAATTAAACTGTGTGAGAATTCACAGCCATTTTTTAGATCAGCTGAAGTAAATAAAATTAGTTTGGTTCAGATTCCATGCAATTGTGCTTTTATATAAACTAAATAGATCTGTAAATGTATTTCTTTCTTGCCCTTGACATGCAGATTGTATTTTTTTATTGAATAAATAAGTAGAATTTGATAATGTTCTGCATGGGAGGCTGCACTGGAAGGTTAGATCGTATGGGATCCAGGAATAGCTAGCTGACTGGATGGAGAATTGATTTAATGGAAGAAAGCAGAGGGTGATGGCAGAAGGTTGTTTATCGGACTAGAGGTCCCTGACTAGTGGTATAACTCGGGGATCGGTGCTGGGTCCTTTGCTATTTGTGATTTATATCAATTTGTATGAGAATGTATAAGACATGATTAGTAAGTTTGCAGATGGCATTGTAGTTATCGAAGACTGTTACCAAAAATTGTAGGAGGATCTTGATCTGGTGAGCTGAGGGATGGTTAATGGAGCTTAATGCAGATGTGCAGTGTTGAATTTTGGGAAGTTAAACCAGGGCAGGACCTTGACAGAGGCCTGGAGAGTGCTGTAGAGCAGAAGGATCTAGGAATTCCTTGAAAGTGGCATCTAGTAGATAGGATGGTCGAGAAGAATTTTGGCACTTTGGCCTTAATCAGTCAAGATACTGAGTAGAGAAGTTAGGAGGTTATGTTATTGTTGTAGAGGACATTGGTGAGGCCTCAATTGGAGCACTATGTTCAGTTTTGGTCACCCTGTTGATAGGAAAGATGTTAAGCTGGAAAGGTTGCCGAGAAAATTTTGGAGGATGTTGCCAGGAATTGAGGGCCTCAGCTATAGGGAGATGTTTAGCAGGCTAGGAATTTATTCATTGGAATGCAGGAGGTTGAGGGGTGAGCTATAGAAATGTACAAGATCATGAGGGGAATAGAGCCATACAGAGTGGAAAAGGGCCCTTTGGCCCAACCTGCCCCGGCCGACCAACATGCCCCATATTCACTAGTCCGACCTGCCTATGTTTGGCCCATATACTTTAAACCTATCTTAAACATGTACCTGTCCGAATGTTTTTTAAACGTTGTGATAAGATAGTGTAAATACACTGAGCCTTTTACCCAGAGTAGGGGAATCGAGAACCATACGTCAAATGTTAGAGGGGAAAGATTTAATAGTAACCTGAGGGGCAATCTTTTCACACAAGGGGTTATAGGGATATGGAAAGAGCTGCCATAGGAGGTAGCTGAGGCAAGTACTATCACATTTTAAATACAATTGGTCAGGTACATGGATAGGGAATGTTTAGAAGGATGCAGGCAGGTGTGACTATGTAGAAGGGGCATCTTGGTCGGCATGAGCAGGTTAGGCCGAAGGGCCTGTTTCTGTACTTTAATATAATCTAGAAATATAAACTTGCATGCTGTGGTGAAAGTCTGCAGGTTGTGAAAATCTGCTACAGTGATTGAGAACATCTCTGAATTTCGTGAATTGTGGGAGATCAACTGTAGCATGAAATACACTTATAGTATGAATGACATCATTTAATTTTACTTCGGAGTCACGTGAGTGACTACGTGAAGAACCCACCCAGCGCGCAGGCGCGGCATTACGTCAGCAGTGCAACAGCGGCAGCAGCTGGAGCCAGGCTCTCCAGCTGCAGCATAAAGACAAGACCTCAGGTAAGTGCCTTTTTTGTTACAGAGTCGCTCTAGAGAGAATCATGGCCTCTCGCAAGCGACCAGCCAGGAGGACTGCCTGCCCAACTCCACCCGAGGACGGGTCCATAGCGGGACGGCAGCCTCTCGCAGCGGAGGAGCCTTTTCAACGCTCCCGCTCACCCGACACCGAGCCGCCCCCAGTGCTGCAGATTTCAACGCCCCGCACAGGGAGGAAGGCGACACATAAAACCGACCGGCCGGTGTCCTCCGATGAATCGGAGGAACGGGAACACTCTCCCCCACCGAAAAGGGGAGACGCTCGGATCAGCTGCATGAGGCAGCTCCTAGAGCGAATGATAAACGAGGAGATGCGGCATCTCCCAGGAGGACGGGCTTTGGCCTCCTCCTCTCCACACCCTTCTGTACCCTCTATGTTCGAGGGCAGTAAGGGAGGCCAGGACTGGGCTGGCCTATCCCAAGGGCAGGCGGAGGATACCGTCAGCATGCCGGGCGTGCCGGAAGAAGAGCTACTGGGTGTAGTGGGCCGATATGCGGCGCCCCCAACAACTGGGATGGTGTTGCTACCCACAATGGCGGCCACCATAAACAGGCTGTCCAACAACCCGCTGCAGGACAAGGCTGTCCAGCAGGCCCTTGACAATTACATAGCGCCAGAAAATTGCGAGGCGCTGAGGGTCAAGACGGTCAATGGGCAGATCTGGAACCAGCTGGGGCAGCAAATAAGGGCTCAGGAGGTCAAAATGCAGCGAGTCCTGAAGCTCCACTCAGCAGCCGTCACCGCCTTTGCTCGGTCCGTTGGGGATGAAGACCTGACCATACCCCAGCAGGATGCCCTCGCACTGATGTGCAGCACCACCTATGAGCTAAATAACCCTACGGCGGGACAACATCAGGCCTGCCCTCAACCCAACATATGCCGGCCTCTGTAAAGCTCCAGCGCCAGAACGACAGGCGCTGCTATTTGGTGCGGATCTGGCCAAAAGGCTGAAGGAGTTGGAAGAGGCGGCAAAACCAGTAGGCCTCATGAGGGCAGGGCCAGGACCGAGCAGGGTGAAGACACCCAGTTGGCCGCACGCCTCGGCAGCCACCAGCAGGTACCGAGCTGGTGAAAGCCTGGTGACCGCCTCCCACTACCCCCAGAGCTCTTTTTTAGAGCGGGGCCCAGGGCGGAGCCGTGGGAAGATGCGCCGCCCCACCGCAGCACCAACACGGCAACCTTGGGCCAGACCCACCGAAAACGACCCCACAAGTGAACATGGAGGTAGGTGGGTCTGGTTCCTGTCAACATACACAGACAAAGGGTGTAGTATTAACAGGGGGACGTTTGAGGTTCTTCAAGCATGTTTGGTGCTCCCTTACTAACAATAAGTTTATACTCAACAGTATTAGTGGATACAAAATTGAGTTCAAACCAGGCGTAGAACCGCCAGTTCAGCACATGCCCCAAAGGGTGTTCCTTCCCTCGGCAGTTGAGAAGGTAGAAGGACAAGCTGAACTTGATCGGCTCGTGGCTAAAGGCATCATAGAAATGACCACACACGAGCCGCAAGAATTTGTATCAAATATTTTTCTCAAAACCAAAAAAGATGGTGGATGTCGCATTATTATTGATCTGACGTCACTTAATCAGTCTGTTGAGTATCAACATTTCAAAATGGAGACATTTGTCACTGCCAGACAACTGATCTCCAAGGGATACTACATGGCAAGCATAGATATCAAAGATGCTTACTATTTGGTACCCATTCATAAAGATTACTTTAAATATCTGAAATTTATCTGGAGGTGCCAGCTATGGCAGTACCGAGCTTTGCCCAATGGTTTAACGACAGCTCCCAGACTATTTACGAAAATTCTTAAAGTGGCCATGAAGAAATTGAGAGAACTAAAACATTTAGTTGTGGCCTATCTGGACGATGTTCTCATATTAGGAAGAACACGGGATCAAGCTGTCGCAGGAGTGTTAGCCACTAAACAACTCCTTGAAACTTTGGGTTTTATCCTTCACCCAGATAAATCAATATTGGAGCCTACTACTAACATGGATTACCTAGGCTTCACTATTGACACGATTCACATGACTGTCACTCTGCCCAGAGACAAAACTGTTTCACTCATTGAAGCTTGTAGCCATTTAATTGCTACACCGCAACCTAGAATACGGCATGTAGCCAGAGTTATTGGCTCTATAGTAGCAGCATTTCCGGCTGCCCAACATGGGCCCTTGCATTATCAAAATCTACAAAGAGCAAGGACTCATGCATTACGCCTTCATAGGGGGCATTATGATCGCAAAATGGATTTACCCGCTGAAGCCAAATCAGAACTTCAGTGGTGGGTTGACAATATTTGGCACAGTCACAGTCCTATCGCCGTAACCAATCCTAACATAACCATTGCAACGGATGCCAGTGCTTTAGGCTGGGGAGCTACTAACTCCATAGACAGCACAGGTGGCAGATGGACTAACTCAGAGGCATCGCTACTACAATCACTGGGCATTAACTTTTTTGGAAATGCTCGCAGCCTTTTATGGGCTAAAAGCATATGCATCTGATATGCGGCACGTGCATGTTAGAATCATGATCGACAACACTACGGCAGTATCTTATATCCAGCACATGGGTGGCATTAAATCAGTATCATGCGACAAATTAACTGCTATAATCTGGCAATGGTGTGTCGAGAGACATATTTGGCTATCAGCTGCCTATTTACCAGGCAAGCTAAATTTAGTGGCGGACACCAGGTCACGAAAATTCAACGACAACATCGAATGGATGTTGGACCCAAAATTATTTGCTAAAATTGTCAAGCAATATGGTACGCCAGATATAGATTTGTTTGCGTCTAGGTTAAATCACCAACTACCCATGTATGTGGCTTGGGAACCAGACCCAGAGGCAGCAGCGGTAGATGCCTTCACGCTGGATTGGGGAAATTTCTTTTTCTATGCTTTCCCTCCCTTCTGCCTCATCAGTCGGGTACTCCAGAAAATTCAGGCAGACTCAGCCTCTGGCATTCTGGTCGTGCCCGACTGGCCTACCCAACCATGGTTCCCAATGTTCCACGACATGGTGGTAGAGACACCAATGGTCCTTCAACACCACCCCCAATTATTGACTCACCCGGTAACTGGCATTAGCCATCCATGCCACCAAAAATTGAAACTCCTGGTTTCCAGATTTTGAACAGGCCTTACCGGGGATTGGGGTTATCAGACAGAACAATCACCACCATGTCGGCATCCCTGCGAGTTTCCACCAAGAAACAGTACCTGACCTTCATCAGGAAATGGGAACAGTACTGTCTGGACGCAGGGACATCCTACAAGACGGCTTCGATCTCGGATGTGCTGGAGTTCCTGGCCCACCTGCACCATGATCTCAAGATGAGCTACAGTGCCATCAATACGGCTCGGAGCGCACTGTCCGCATACCTCATGCCGATAGAACAGCATAGTGTGGGATCCCACCCTCTGGTCATCAGACTCCTTAAGGGGATCTTTAATACCAAACCCCCTACACCTAGATACACTCACATGTGGGATGTGAGTGTAGTTCTGACACACCTTCGAGGTTGGCCTCCGGTGGGATCCCTGAGCCTGGAACAGTCCACTTATAAGACCCTCATGCTCATGGCGCTTGTCTCAGCTCAAAGGGTTCAGTCGCTCCATCAGCTAAATCTGACTACATGGTGACCACCCCAGATACCATTACTTTCACCATGCCGGGGTTGGTAAAACAAAGTAGACCAGGTACATCAAATTCCCCGTTGATCTTCCGGGCTTACCCTCCAGAACCTAGGCTGTGTGTGGTGACCCACCTTCATCATTATCTAGACACAACCCAAACGCTTAGAGGGAGAGAGAAAGCCTTATGGGTTAGCCACAGAAAGCCTTTTGGACGGGTTACCAGCCAGACATTATCCAGATGGTTGAAACAGGTCCTCAGCATGGCAGGGATTAACACAAATGTTTTTAAATCCCATTCAACCAGGGCAGCGTCCACCTCAGCGGCGGATAGGATGCAGGTTCCCCTAGACCACATCCTCAGAGCAGCGGGATGGTCAAGGGAATCGACATTCCAACGATTTTACAGAAAACCGCTGATGGAACAGGACGTCTTTGCGGATACCATTTTAGAAACCGCAAAGTTATGATTTAAAGCCCATGGGAGCTACTTTTTGTTATAGTTAATAAACATTTCTTTTATAACTAAACAAACTTGTTGGTCTTTAGCCACCACTTCCTCCCTTGATGATCTTTCGGCAGTGAGTGATATAACTGTTACACGGTTTGAAATCACAGACCTTTGAAGTCTTCACGTAGTCACTCACGTGACTCCGAAGTAAAATAGTAAGATTAAACGAGTACTTACCAGTACGAAGTTTGATCTGTATTTTATGAGGAGTTACGATGAGGGATTACGTGCCCTCCGCTCCCACCCTCATTATATAGATCAAATTCGGACTAATGTCTCGTTGGTCTTTACTATCTTTACTTCAACTAGTGTCTATCTGTGATTCCACACCGCTGCTTGGAAGTATGCCGCGCCTGCGCGCTGGGTGGGTTCTTCACGTAATCCCTCATCGTAACTCCTCATAAAATACAGATCAAACTTCGTACTGGTAAGTACTCGTTTAATCTTACTATTAATTTATTGAATACATTTTATTAGCCAAGTATGTATACATACAACAAATTTGCCTTGGTGCTTTGCTCGCAAGTAACAACATGATATACTGTAGACAATTAAAAATAAAACATTATAATTTAAACAAGTGAAGAATGAAATAAAATACAAAAGGAGGCTACAGATTTTTGTCTGCTGAGTAGAGCTACTGCTCGTGGAAAAAAAGCTGTCTTTATGTCTGGCTGTGGCGGCTTTTACAGTTAGGAGTCGCCTTCCAGAGGGAAGTGCTTCAAAGAGGGGATTTTTAAGTCGGCTATTCTTGCCTGTAAGCCAGAAGGTTCAGTTTCAGTATTAGTTCCACCACAGTTGATGTTTAAGTGTAGAATTGATGAAGTATTACGTTGTCAGCAGTGTTCTTTATATGAAAAGGTTTTAAATCCAGGACTACCTATTCAACTGGATTGTTCATTTATCTTGTCTATGGAGTAGGTGCTTCCAAAGGCAGTGATTAATGATTTCCCGACCCCCAACCCCTTGAAATGATACAAAGTGTAGCTAGAGTAGCTCAGCCGACTGAAACAGTTTGAGGAATGTCCCAATGTCGCCTATCCGTATTCTCCAGACATTCTGACCTTCTGACTTACTTCAGCACTTTGGGTCCTTTTGGTGGATGAAGAAGGGCTCGCTGGTGCGCTTTGTGTCGGAAGTGCCGTTGGAAGTTGGGGCTCTAAATGGCCATGGAGACGGTGCTAGTGGTGATGGGCCGGCAGGTCATTCCATTCACTTTCAGTTCACATTTTATATACGTTTCTGGCACTCATGGTGACATGGGAGAGGTGTCATTAGTAGGCCAGGGATGTATTGTAGTTTCATTATCACAAGATCTGTTGGGCCAGAAAAATGGATAATCCAGAAAAGCTCTGGAACTGAGACTGCTGGAAAATTAGTGTTCAACCTGCAGTATGAAAATAGCTACTTCCTCCCCATTTGGGTTGCCAACTTTCTCACTCCCAAATATGGGACAAAAGGTTAAAATAAGAGACAAATTCCCGATGGCAATTCGTTGACCAACTTGGCCGTGGCTGGGTGAATGATGAGTTGGCCCAGGTGCTGGACTGCACACAAAGACCAGCTGGTGGCCCAGCTGAGGAGTTTTGGCTTGGGTGCCGGACTTTGCACGCGACCTCGCACACAAAGTCCGGCACCCCATCCAACTCATGAACCGATAATCGGCCATGAGAAGGAGGGGTGGTGATGTTGGCGGTAAGCGAATGTCCGAAGGTCGGACAGCTGGTCGGGCTGTCGACCGATGGGGCCACGCGCGAGGCACTGCTGCTGCACTCCATGGGTTGCACTACGTCGGGGCGGGTGAGGCGGGGCCGGATGCGGTGCTCTGACCCGACAGTCCCCTCGACCCGAGCAGTAGCAGTCAAATATCGGACAAGGGTGGTCCCGTATGGGACAAACCAATTTAGCCCAATATACGGGATGTCCCAGCTAATACAGACCAGTCGGCAACCCTTACCCCATCTGACATTTTGGAAATAAATAATCAAAATTAAAAAAGGATTGGAACATTGTCACAAGAGATTTTTATTCGTTTTTGTTCAATTATTATTAAAAATTAAACTACCGGATCTGTGCAGTTGCTCTTAACTACTGAGACATATTATAAAAAGCAGTTATTGGAATTTGAGTGGTTTAGCTAAAATATAGGGCTATGCACGTCCAAAACAATTAAGTTAATTTGTGAAAGGGCTTTTATAAACTAATGGTGGGATGGATATTAAAGACTTTTATGGTTTTAACATTTGATTTGCAATAGATTCAATTTATAAATGAGAAATAATTTCTGTTTCAATAGACATGCACATGATCCACCAGAAGAATCTTACGCCAGACAACCCACTACAAGAGGTACACCATCTTCTTCAGCACCTCCCGTTTACAGCTCTGTATCACAAGCCAACACTCCACCCAAAGAATCCTTTGGAACAAAGTGTTCATATTTGTGCTCCAGACGAGGTATGTACAATATTACTTGCATTACGTACCTTTTTATAAAAGTTTTTTCCGGAATCACTTATTTTAGTTCAAATAGTAAATGGTAGTATGAGACACATGATGCACATTTATGATTTATGACCAAACAAATACACAAAGTGCTCGAGTAATTCAGCGTATTAGGCAGCATCTTGTGGATAGGTGATCTTTCGGGCTGGGACACTTCAGACTGATTGTGGTGGGCAGGGAACTGGGGGAAGAAAGCTAGAAAGGAGAACGGCAGGACAAATGTAATAACAAAGAACTGCAGATGCAGGTTTATACCATAGATAGACACAAAATGCTGGAGTCACTCAGCGGGTCAGGCAGCATCTCTGGAGAAAATAGATAGATTACGTTTTGGGTCGGAACCCTTCTTCAGGCTGATTGCAGGGAGAAGTGGGCAAAAACCTGGGAGAGATGAGAGGGCAGCGCAAATCACAGTTGGCAACAGATGACCTCAGGCGAGTGGGTTCCCTGATAGGCAGATTGGATTGAGGTAGAATGGAATAAAATGGAAGAAAAGCTCTACATCATGGCAGGCCCTTAATTCATTGAGGTGGAGGCACAGAGATGCATAGGTGAGGCTTCTGTTGAGAACTGACCGTTCTGTATTGGAAAGGAGATGGTGAAATCATGACGGGGATGAAGGCTGGGGGGGTGGGGCATTTGGGTGGAGGGAGGATTTGGGCGAGATATTGTCAGGTGGCTGGAGGTACCGTGAGGAGGGGGTGTGAAGAGTGGTGTTCAGGTGGGGGTGGGGGGGGGAGTAGTAGAAGCAGCGTGGTTTATAGAAGGGGAAGGGCAGCAGGAATAGTGGTGCCAGTACTGAGCGGCAGGACAAAACATAGCAAGCATTATTCATAGAAGATAGAAGGTCGTGGTGGAAGGAAGATATTCTGGCTGGAATTTTGTGACCACTGGCGTTCTGCGGGGATCTGTGCTGGGACCTCTACTGTTTATGATATAGATAAATAACTTGGACACGAATGTAGATGGGATGGTGAGTAAGTTTGCTGATGACACCAAAATTGGAGAAGTTGCAGACAGTGAGGAAGGCTATAAGAAGGTACAGCAGGATATAGATCAGCTGCAGTAATGGGCAGATAAATGGCAGATTGAGTTTAACCTGAGCAAGTGTGAGTTGTTGCACTTTGGGAGGTTAAATGTAAGCAGAGAGCATACAGTTAATGGTAAGAGCCTTAATAACTTTGAAGTGCAGAAGGATATTGGAGTCCAGGTTCATAGCTCACTAAAGGCAGCAGCACAAGGGGATAGGATGGAAATTACGATGTGTGGTATGCTTGGCTGCATGGCTAGGGACATTGAATATAAGAGTCAATAAGTCATGATGCAGCTCTATAGGACTTGGTGAGGCCGCATTTGGAGTTTTGTGTGCAGTTATTACAGGAAAGATGTGTAAGCTGTGGAGAGGGTGCAGCAGAGGTGGTTTATCAGAATGCTGCTTGGATTAGAGGGTTTCAGCTACAGGGAGGATAGACTTGAATTCTTACCTCTGAAATGTCAGAGGGAGGACAACGCAAATTGGAGGGACAGCACCTCATTTTTTTGCTTGGGCAGTTTACAACTAAGTGGTATGAATATTTATTAATCTAACTTCAAATAACCCTTGCTTCGCTCTCTCTCCCCGTCCCTCCCCATCCTAGTTTAATGACTAGTTCTTCTGTCCTCCTGATTAAATATTACATAGAAACATAGAAACAGAGTTACTATTACTGATTGTATGACCCGTTGTCACCTTCCCCTCATCAACAATGAACCATTCTACATTTCCTTACCATCATCTGCATTGATCTGTCGTTTTCACACCTTATCATTCCATATCTCTGGACTCCCTCTCCCCTGACTCTCAGTCTGAAGAAGGGTCTCAATCCGAAAAGTCACCGATTCCTTCTCTCCGGAGATGCTACGTATCCCATTTAATTTGACATCATGTTCGGAACAGATATCGTGGGCCGAAGCACCTGTTCCTTTGCTGGCCTTTCTGTATTGCATGTTCTGCGACCAGCATGTTCCAGTAAGGAGGAGATAAAAGGGTGGAAAGGTCATGGGTCCTTAGATGATCAAAGAAGTCGTCAATTTGGTCAAAAAGAAAAGGGAAGCATATGTTTGCTTTTTAAGGAATATAAAGCAAGCAGGAAAGATCTCAAGCAGGCAACTGGAAGGAAAGGGGTCAGAAAATACCATTGGTGAGTCAGATTAAAGATGATCTCATTGTTTTTAAAATAAAAAAATGTTAAAAAAATACAGCAAACATGGAGAAGGTAGGATCAAGGATAAAAGAGGAAATTGTGCTTGGAGGATCTAGGTAAGATACAAAATAAGTACTTTGCATCTTTATTCTCCAGAGAGTAGGACATGGCAGACAATGACATCAATGTGGGGAATACTAATATGTTCAGGTAGTTTGACATCAAGCTGGTTTTGGGGCTCTTGAAGAGCATTAATGTGGATGTCACCAGCTTCTTCCCATCAACCATCAGGATCATAAGCCACGTCACAAAATCTTAACCACAACCTTAGCTCAGCAAAGCTCTACTGTGGACTTTGTTTTGGTTTCAGACATTGTGGTATTGCACTATTATTAATTTTTTAGAATTACTGATAATATATTGTATTATTGATCATTTTATATATATTGTTCTGTATTGTTCTGTTAATAATACAGCTGTTATGCTTGAAAAAGTAAGAATTTTAATGTTCCATCCCCAGTGCATATGACAATTAAACTTTCTTGACTGACTCTTGAGCTTATTACAGTTGGAGGGAATGCTGTACAGGAGGTTACAGTTGTAAGCTCTCTGAGCAGTTCTTTCCTTTGAAGAGTGAAAGACGCATTCAAGATACAATGTTCCAAAAGGTTGTATGTGTTGAAGAGTTAGCAATTAGTATGGCATGAAGAAAAATCACAAAAAGGATCGCCAAACTTCTTCAAGATCAATTCCAGCCATAGTCAGCACCTTAAACATTTACTTTTACAAATTTAGAACTGAAAGAATGCAAGGAAAGGATTGCAGAGGAATTCAGCACTTGCAATATGGCCTCCAATTAATTCCACTCTTGCCTAATTTGAATGTCATCTGGCATGTGTGGTTGAAAGTACTTATTGCTCCAGAAGTAATACTTGCTCGTCTTGAAGAACAACAACATTTGGAAATATCCCAACGTGAAGAGAGAAAAAACTATTAATAAGTCAAGTCAAAAGAGTTTTATTGTCATGTGTCCCAGGTAGGCCAATGAAATTCTTACTTACAGCACAACAGAATATGTAAACATAATACAGAACGGGAGATAAAAGTTCAGTGTGTCTGTAGACCATTGACCATATATACACAATAAATAAACAGATAAAGTGCAATAGTAATAATAGACTGTTATTGTTCAGATCAGAGCTTATTTGATGTCGTGTTTAATAGCCTGTTGGCTGTGGAGAAGAAGCTGGTCTTGAACCTGGATGTTACAGATTTCAGGCTCCTGTACCTTCTTCCCCATGGCAACGGAGAGATGTGTGTGTGACCAGAATGGTGTGGTTCTTTGATAATGTTGGCAGACTTTTTGAGTCAGTCTGAAGAAGGGTCTCGACCCGAAACAACACCATTCCTTCTCTCCAGAGATGCTGCCTGTCCCGCTGAGTTACTCCAACATTTTGTGTCTACCTTCAATTGGTTAAATCAGATGGACCTATTGACTTTCACCTCCAGGCCAGAATGCCAAAGCCATCCCTGGCTCGCACTGCCTCCCTGGGGTGGATGATTGCAACCTTCACATTGTCCGCCCTGTTTCTACGAATGCCATCAACCCGGCGTGCACAATCAAATAAGATTCCTGAATGCTTCCTGGCCGGGCTGTCAAAGCCTCCCTGGCCCACACAGCATCCTCAGGTGCTTCCAGGCCACACTTGGCGCTGAACCTTACGTGGGCCAAGACTCGGCTGATATTCGCCCCTCCTCCAGCTGTCGGCAGGCCAGGGCCATCAACTCATCTAGATTCCAGGCCCAGATCCAGACTGAGTCTTAAGAAGGGTCTCGACTCAAAACGGCACCTATCCATGTTCTTAAGAGATGTTGCCCGACCTGCTGAGTTACTCCAGCACTTTGTGTATTAATCAGCATCTGCGGTTCCTTGTTTATATTATATAATGAAAGAACTGCAAATGCTGGTTTAAATTGAAGGTAGACGCAAAATGCTGGAGTAACTCAGCGAGACAAGCAGCATCTCGAGAGAAGGAATGGGTGACGTTTCGGGTTGAGACCCTTCTTCAGACTCGACCTGAAACGTCACCCATTCCATCTCTCAAGATGCTGCCTGTCCCGCTGAGTCACTTCTGCAATGATAATCCCTTACTAAGTTATAGCAGATAATCTGCAATAACCAACACCATTTACTGTACTTCAGAACTATCGGATGTGAAAATATGTTAATTAACCTGTTGCTGGAAAACTTACTGATGCTAAAATCTTATTGAATTTTAGTAAGAAGTTAAACCAGAATTCTTACAACACAACTTCCTAAAATAAAATTATTTTCCAGTGAATTACAAAGGATTTGCTTTTCCCCTGATTGTAATTTGTACATTCTGGCAGGAAATTATGCTGATCATTAAGACTTTCAGATTCAAGAATATGTTCAAGTTCAAGTGAGTTTATTGTCATGTGTCCCTGTACAGGACAATGAAATTCTTGCTTTGCTTAAGCACACAGAAAATAGTAGGCATTTACTACAAAACAGATAAATGTGCCCATATACCATGATATAAATATATACACACATGAATAAATAAACTGGTAAAGTGCAAATAACATAAAGTGGTTATTAATAATCAGAGTTTTGTCCGAGCCAGGTTTAATAGCCTGATGGCTGTGGGGAAGTAGCTATTCCTGAACCTGGTTGTTGCAGTCTTCAGGCTCCTGTACCTTCTACCTGAAGGTGGCAGGGAGATGAGTGTGTGGCCAGGATGGTGTGGGTCTTTGATGATACTGCCAGCCTTTTTGAGGCAGCGACTGCGATAAATCCCCTCGATGGAAGGAAGGTCAGAGCCGATGATGGACTGGGCAGTGTTTACTACTTTTTGTAGTCTTTTCCTCTCCAGGGCGCTCAAATTGCCGAACCAAGCCACGATGCAACCGGTCAGTATGCTCTCGACTGTGCACCTGTAGAAGTTAGAGAGAGTCTTCCTTGACAAACCAACTCTCCATAATCTTCTCAGGAAGTAGAGGCGCTGATGAGCTTTCTTGATAATTGCGTTAGTGTTCTCGGACCAGGAAAGATCTTCAGAGATGTGCACGCAAGGGAATTTGAAGTTCTTGACCCTTTCAACCATCGACCCGTTGATATAAATGGGGCTGTGGCTCC
Source organism: Leucoraja erinaceus (assembly GCF_028641065.1). Lineage (NCBI taxonomy): Eukaryota > Metazoa > Chordata > Chondrichthyes > Rajiformes > Rajidae > Leucoraja > Leucoraja erinaceus. Next base: position 62,991,509 of record NC_073378.1, read on the forward strand.
CCCTCCTACTCCTTCCAAAGTCCACAATCTGTTCCTTGGTTTTGCTCGTGTTGAGGGCCAGGTTATTGCGCTGGCACCATATGGACAGTTGCTCGATCTCTCTCCTATATTCTGACTCATCCCCATCAGTGATACACCCCACAATAGTGGTGTCGTCAGCGAACTTGATGATGGAGGCATCAATTATTATTTTCCAGTGAATTACAAAGGATTTGCTTTTACCCTGATTGTAATTTGTACATTCTGGCAGGAAATTATGATGATTAATATAATGATTTGTTAATTACAAACAAATAATATAAATAAGCAGCAGGCAAGGAACGAAAAAAAGAATATAATATTATTTTCTTCATATTGCACTGTAACTTAATTTACTTATTTCAACAAATGCTTTGAATGAACTATTGAAACCGAACTGGTTTGGCAGCTCATTTTCAGATAAGACCAACCATAAAACAAAATACAGGACAGTGCGAGAACAGGCCTGCCAGCCCACACCGTCTGTGCCGAATATGATGCCAAGTTATATTAATCGCCTCTGCCTGCATGTGATCCTGATCCCTCCATTCCCTGCATATCCTTGTGCCTATCCAAAAGCAACATTTATATAATACCAATGCTTACAATCCAATTGCATGGCGTGCAATTGTATTATGTAGGTGTTGGTATTATGTAAATTTTGACTCCAACGTTACGAGACTTGATTGATGAACTAGAATTGTATAGCTGTACATTCTGCAGCCATAAATATTAGATGTGCTTGGACTGGTAACTTGGCAAGTGGCATGTTTTGATTCAGTTTACATTCTGCTCCATCAATATATATTTGCTTGGGCGTGTAATTTTCCTGGGCAAACTGAAATTTATTTGAACACTTAGGTGATCTGCAGAGCCGCTCAGAGCAATAAAAGGACATATTTTCAATACATTTTGCTTTTGTTAAGAGGACTATGGGAAATAGACAATAGGTGCAGGAGTAGGCCATTCAGCCCTTCGAGTCAGCTGATCATCCCCAATCAGTACCCCGTTCCTGCCGTCTCCCCATACCCCCTGTCTTTTAGAGCCCTATCCAGCTCTCTCTTGAAAGAATCCAGAGAACCTGCCTCCACCGCCCTCTGAGGCAGAGAATTCCACAGACTCACAACTCTCTGTGCAAAAAAGTGTTTCCTCGTCTCCGTTCTAAATGGCTTACTCCTTATTCTTAAATTGTGGCCCCGGGTTCTGGACCCCCCCAGCATTGGGAACATGTTTCCTGCCTCTAGCGTGTCCAAACCCTTAATAATCTTATATGTTTCAATAAGATATCCTCTCATCCTTCTAAACTCCAGAGTATACAAGCCCAGCCGCTCCATTCTCTCAACATATGACAGTCCCACCATCCTTTAACCTTGTAAACCTACGCTGTACTCCCTCAATAGCAAGAATGTCTTTCCTCAAATTAGGGGACCAAATGTTGTCTCACTAGGGCCGTATATAACTGCAGAAGGAACTCTTTGCTCCTATACTCAACTATTGTTATAAAGGCCAACATGCCATTCGCTTTCTTCACTGCCTGCTGTACCTGCATGTTTACTTTCATCGACTGATGAACAAGGACCCCCAGATCCCCTTTTCCCAACTTGATACCATTTAGATTGCCTTCCTGTTTTTGCTACCAAAGTGGATAACCTCACATTTATCCACATTAAATTGCATCTGCCATGCATCTGCCCACTCACCCAACCTGTCCAAATCACCCTGCATTCTCATAGCATCTTTCTCACAGTTCACACTGCCACCCAGCTTTGTGTCATCTGCAAATTTGCTAATGTTACTTTGAATCCCTTCATCTAAATCATTGATGTATATTGTAAATAGCTGCGGTCCCAGCACCGAGCCTTGCAATACCGCACTAGTCACTGCCTGCCATTCTGAAAGGGACCTGTTAATCCCTACACTTTGTTTCCTGTCGGCCAACCAAGTTTCTACCCCTAATACCATGTGCCCTAATTTTGCCCACTAATCTCCTATGTGGGACCTTATCAAATGCTTTCTGAAAGTCCAGGTACACTACATCCACTGGCTCTCCCTTGTCCATTTGCCAAGTTACATCCTCAAAAATTTCTAGAAGGTTAGTCAAGCATGATTTCCCCTTCGTAAATCCATGCTGACTTGGACCGATCCTGTTACTGCTATCCAAATGTGCCGCTTTCATCTTTTATAATTGACTCCAGCATCTTCCCCACCACCGATGTCAGGCTAACTGGTCTATAATTCCTGTTTTCTTTCTCTCGACTTTCTTAAAAAGTCGGATAACAAATGCCCAGATCCCCTGATACTTATCAAAACAGCGTGTAAGTTTGTGTTGAGATATGAGGACCCCAATATCTCCCAAGGCAGAAATAGAGGGGATTAATATGCTTCTTCCATCAGTTCCACCAAGAATTTTTCAATGTATGCTGAGTTTAGGATGGAGTTTCGACAGGTTTACAGGGATATGGGCCAAACGCCGGCAGGTGGGACAAGTGTTGATGGGAAATGTTGGCCAGTGTGGGCAAGTTAGGCTGAAGGGCCTATTTCCACACTGTATAACTCTATGAAGAACAAAATATCACACAAAAGTGGTACATGGTTACAGTGCAGCAAGACCTGGGTGTTGCAACGAGACCTGGGTGTCATGGTACACCAGTCATTGAAAGTAGGCATGTAGGTGCAGCAGGCAGTGAAGAAAGCAAATGTTATGTTAGCATTCATAGCAAAAGGATTTGAGTATAGGAACAGGGAGGTTCTACTGCAGTTGTACAGGGTCTTGGTGAGACCACACCTGGAGTATTGCGTACTGTTTTGGTCTCCTAATCTGAGGAAAGACATTATTGCCATAGAGGGAGTACAGAGAAGGTTCACCAGACTGATTCCTGGGATGGCAGGACTTTCATATGAAGAAAGACTGGATAGACTCGGCTTGTACTCGCTAGAATTTAGAAGATTGAGGGGGGATCTTATAGAAGCGTATAAAATTCTTAAGGGGTTGGACAGGCTAGATGCAGGAAGATTATTCCCGATGTTGGGGAAGTCCAGAACTAGGGGTCACAGTTTAAGGATAAGAGGGAAGTCTTTTAGGACCGAGATGAGAAAATCAGTTTTTACAGTGGTGAATCTGTGGAATTCTCTGCCACAGAAGGTAGTTGAGGCCAGTTCATTGGCTATATTTAAGAGGGAGTTAGATGTGGCCCTTGTGGTTAAAGGGATCAGGGGGTATGGAGAGAAGGCAGATACAGGATACTGAGTTGGATGATCAGCCATGATCATATTGAATGGCGGTGCAGGCTCGAAGGGCCGAATGGCCTACTCCTGCACCTATTTTCTATGTTTCTATGTAAGAACAAACCCTTCAACCAACCATGTCTGTGCCAAACATGATGCCAAGACCATCACTTCTCTACTGCACATAACCCATATCTCGCCATTCCCTGCATATCAATATGGCTATCTCTTCTTAATAAACAGACACCACACAAACTGTTTGGTAGACCAGTTCAAAACTTTACTTAACATCGGCCGATGGAAGGGAGCGAGTATTCCAGCTAAGTGACCAATGTAGATACTCAACTGTCCTCGGTCCTCTTCTCTGAACAACAGAATTACATTGCCTTAAATAGGGTTTTTTGTCCCCTTAGCACATTCCACAGACATTAATCATGTCAGAGGTACAGGAAAAGGTTTCCACAGATTGCATCACATCAAAGGCCTTTTGTTTACATGGTACAAGATATACTAAAAACATTGGTCATTTGCTTTATGGCATCTCACTTCAAAGATGTGACCAACTATGTCTCTCTTCCTCTATCACCTCCTCCCCCATAAACATTGGTCATTTGCTTTATGGCATCTCACTTCAAAGATTTGACTAGCTATGTCTCTCTTCCTTGTTGTCACTTCCTCACTTGGGAGACAATGTTATGGTATTTATTATCCCACACACTGCAACCTGAGACAAGCCTAATTTGACACTAAATATAAACTGTAAGCTAGCCCTGAAACCTATTTTAATTTTTTCTTATTTTTGTAACTTTATTCGGCTTCATCAATCCAATAGTCTTTTAAATGCCACTAACACAGCTGCTTCAACCGCCAACCCTTAGCCTCGCCTTCCAAGCACTCACCTTTCTCTATGTAAAAATAAACTTGCTCCGCACGTCTCCTTTAACCTTTGCCCCTCTCACTATAAAGCCATGCCCTCTAGTATTTGATTTTTCCATGCTGGGAAAAGATTCTGACTGTCTACCCTATCTATGCTGCTCATAATTTTACACACATCTACCAGGTCTCCCCGCAGCCTCCAGTGTTCTAGAGAAAACAATCCAAGTCTGTCCTACCTCTCACTATAAATGATACTGCCTAATCCAGGCATCAAAAATGGTTATCCTCCTCTGCACCCTTTCTAAAGCCTTCACATCCTTCCTGTAGATGACCACATAATACACCACCTAACCATTGTTCTATAAAGCTATATCATGACTTCCTGACTCTTACACTGCTCCAACCTAACAAAGCAAGCATCCTACATGCCCTCTTTACTACTGTGTTTCCGCTTTTGGGGAGTTATGGACTAGGACTCCAAGATCCCTCTGTACAACAATACTGTTAAGGGTCGTGCCATTAATTGAAGATTTTCCCCTTAAAATTGACCTCTCAAAATGCAACATCTCAAACTTGCTGGGATTAAACTCCATCTGCCATTTTACGCCCAATTCAATAGCCGATCTATATCTCGCTGTACACTGTGACTGCCTTCCTCACAGCCTGCAACCCCGGCAATCTTGGTGTCATCTGCAAACTTACTATCCAACCCATCTACGTTTACGTCCAAACATTCTGTGTAGTATGTTGCTGTGCTTCCCGAACTCTGATGTGGACTAATTTCATAGCTTTTGCTAACTGCTATATTGGGAAAAAGACTAAAGTCTATCAGAGGAAAAAAAATATGTCCTTGGTTGCATGCACTAAATGCACAGTAGCTGCACATTGTTCAAAAATGTTGTTTTAAATTTTTGTTTTGTTCCTTTAAAGCTGCTAGTATATATTACACAATTAACACAGTGTTACACAATTAACACAGTCAACAATTAATTTCTACCTAAATAGCTTTATTAATTCTGATGCTGCAACTAAAATATTTGTAATAGCATGGAATGTGTTAGATGGTGTACATCAATGATACTAGTGTGGTGCACATTGCAATCCAAATTCTTAATGGCATGTGCTTTCATTGCTCAACATGGTCATGTAGGCTGCCTTCACAATGAGGCTTTCCAAAACATAAATCTTCAAACTGTTTTATAACCACAAGATGAATAATATACCTAAAAAAGACCATAAGGCAAACAATAATCAAGTGTCAAGACTCTTTAATTGTCATCATGGGCCTCCAGAGAAACAATATAATTCATACTTCTGAAACTAATTTCTTACCAAATCATCTATATTGCACCGGCATTTAAAATGAGAAAAAATAAACTGATTACCAGTCTGAAGAAGGGTCTCGACCTGAAACGTTACCAATTCCCTAGGGGGCGCCGTCCTGTGTGGTATGGCTGCCCAGCCTGCAGCTGTCTGTTTTTCATCTATTTTCTTATTTTTAGTTAGTTGAGTGTTTTTGTTTTTAGGAGCTCTAGCCTTTTTATGTGGGAGGTGGGGGGGGGGGGGGGGGGGGGGGGGGGGGGGGGGGGGGGGGGGGGGGGGGGGAAGGGGGAAACTGCTTTCTAGGGTCTCCTACCTAGTCGGAGAGGCATGGAGCTCCACAACTGGCAATCTCGGCGAGAGATCCCAGGCTCTGCGATGTTTAAGTTCAGCGCCGCCGCCTGCAGCTGGCCGCTCCACAGACCCACAGCTCCGCAATGTTTTTCTGAGAGGCAGCTTTTCTCCGGGCTGCAGTTTCGACCTGTCCTCGCGGCCTACCAGCGGGCCTGGAGCGGCGTTTCCTGTCGGGTACCGCCCAGTACCTCGGCTTCGGCGGCGGCACAGCGCTAGAACGCTATCGCGGAGCAGAGCGGGCGATGCCTTGCCCGGGTCGCCGCGCTGGAGCTCCGGTGAGCTGAAGACCGCCGAGAAAAACATCGCGGAGCTGCGGGTCTGTGGAGCGGCCTGCTGCGGGCGGCAGCACTGAACTTAACACCGGGAGCCTGGGATCTCTCGCCGAGATCGCCAGTTGTGGAGCTCCATCCGGTGCGGCCTTGTTGGCTTCGGAAGCCGCGGCCTCCAGTACGGAAGCGGCTGTTCCAGGTGTCCCATGCCGCTGAGGATTCTCCCGACGCTGGAGCTACATCACCCATGGAGAATGGCCTGGAACATCGGGCCTCCGTAGAGGCGACTGCGGAGGCCTCAATAGGCCCGACTATGGCTGAACTGGAGATGGGGACTGGACATTGTGCCTTCCCCCACAGTGGGAACCATTGTGGGGAATGTTTTTATGTTTATTGTTAAACCTCTTTAATGTTATGTCTAATCTTTATCTGTGTGCTGCCTGGCAAGACAAATTTCACTACACCATTTGGTGTACGTGACAATAAATGTCCTTTGTCCTTTGTCCTTTAATTCCTTCCATCCAAAGATGCTGCCTGACCCGCTGATTTACTCTAGCATTTTGTGTCTACGCAGAGTGGATTATGTATCACTTGAGTAATACAACATGGTAATTTATTTTACTTTAACCATTTATCTGCGTCACCTTCTAAATTCTTCTCATAGAATATAAAAATTAGAATAAACAATTAGGAGTCCTTCCAATGTGTGTTATAGGTCCTTTTTAAGTCCCTTCAATTTGTAAATCTGCAAAACAAAAATGATCTTGATGATTATAATGATTTAGATTTAAAGATTCTTCATAATTCCCTGTTGAAAATAGCATGCAGTGTTCTGAACTTATGTATTCTGAACTTCTTTAACCTACTCTATATTTGTTTCATTCATTTGGACTGCAGCCTTGTTCCAATCCCCTGAAATATAAATAGACTAAAGCACCTGTCCCACTTGGGCTATTTTGGGCGACTGTCATAGTCATAGCTGGTCGCTGAAAAACCAGCGACTGGACCCCCCTTCGACATAAAATTTGAAATAGAATCATTTTACTTTAACAACAAAACAAAAATGAGTCAGCACTGGCGACAACCTATGTTAACCGGGTGACAACTATGACAGCACTTATGTCATGAGAAGTCAAGCTTCGCTCATTGGCATCAAACCCACTGGCACTGATTGCCTCCGAACATTTTTCAACGTTCAAAATCCAGCGGCGACCAGAAAGATACTACGACTATTTGGGCGACAGAGGAGACTACTCACGACCTTACCGGCGACACATCCCGGGGACCATGTGACGACAGCCTAGTTGCCTAGAGGGGGAGAGGAGGGGGGGGGGGGAGGGGAGGGGGGGGAGAGAGAGAGAAAGAGCGAGGGATAGGGAGAGAGAGAGAGAGAGTGCCTTTTTACTTCAACCCAAACAACCATTTGCAGGCAGTGCTTTTTTACTTCATCAAACTAACTATATTTTCATTTTCAAACCAAATTAAGGGTACTCACAGTGCTGTAGACATTTGTTCAGTGTCATTCACAGCTCAGAGTGACAGAGACTAATTGACAGAGCTCCAGCTTGCAGAGACTAATTGAGGCACACCACTTCCTGGTTTTATAGTCCCTTCCCCTGCCTCCAGTGGGGGCAGCAGAGAGAATGGGGAGTTTTGTAAAAACATTAATATCTCTGTCATTTTTCATCGGCGGGAAAAATCCTCGGCACACATATGGCGGAGGGGGGCTCTGAGCAAGGTGGCCAAAAATGACGGCCATAGGTGGCGGCGTTATCTCGCGGAAATCGCAGCACAGATGGCCAAAACCGGTCAAGAACAGACTTTTAATAATATAGATATGTAACCATATATGGCTGTGAATTTCTCTAACCACCCCCCCTCCTTTATGTCCCCCACACCTTTGCTACTCCCCCTCCTCTTGACTCCCACCTATTTCTCTTCACTCCCCCCCCCCCCTCCACCACTCCTGCTACCTTCCCGACTATGGCCTCATAATGACAACATATTTGGTTCATGAATTACACTATATTAAACAGTTATGAAAATACTTAGCATTTATTAGCATTTGCATTACTATTCTTCATCTGTTCTTCAATCCTGTCTTTCTATTTTTCTATTTTCAACTCGAAAAAGTGTTTTACTATCTGTTCTCTAGTGATGCTGCCTGACCTACTGAGTTACTCCAGTACGTGTGTCCTTTTCTGGATTCATATCGTTTTTGAAAGTACCTGCTTATTAATCATATCTGAGTACTTCCATCATTCTTGGATTTCAAGCAGCTGCCATTCTGTTCTGATGGCTCCCAGTCCTGAACTGAATTGTATCACCAAAATAAAAGACAGAAACAGAAAAATAAACCAGTCTCTCTGACTAAACTATTTCTCACTAAACTTAATTAAACATCAATGCTATAATTTACACTTAAAGGTTTGATTTTGTCTGGTTTATTATTTTGTCGCTTGCTCTGAGATATAACGAAAAACCTTGCTGTGCCACTATCCCTGGCAAGTCGTACAACATAACCAACATAGATTGTGCAGAACAACAAGAAAGGTAAAAAAATTACAGAATGGTGTTGCAGCAAAGGGGAAAGTGCAGATAAAAATAGTGCAAAGATCACAGCGAGGTAGGTTGGGGGCTTGGGAACACATTCTTAACTCATGAGAGTTTTGTTCAAGAGCCTGTAGGAAAAACTGTAATCAAATAATAGATTTTATTAATAGAATATAAGAAATACAAATTACCAACCAAAACAAAAATGCATTTTGTGCTGAGTGGTATATGGTAGAATTAGATATTCAATTAAAAGTTAGCAAAACAGAAAATGCTGAAAAAGGAACAAAAATTCTGTATTTATGGACACAAACGGGTTCTCTTTTCACAGAAGCTAAGTGTTTCCACTGTTTTCTGTTTTCATTCCAGATTTTCTTATTTAGTCATGAAAAAAATGCTAATATTTTAATGCATAAGTACTTCCATAACTGTTTAATATAGTGTAGTTATTGAACCAAATCTGTTATGGCCTCATTGTTCCTCTATTGCTCTGTTCTGGTGAGGGGTTATGCATTTCCCATTAACAGCTTCCTCAATCTGGTTGTTGCAGGATTGTTGCAGATGTTTGAAATCATTCTCAACCTGGTGGTACTGATCTGTGCTGCAGCAACCCAGAGTGCTTCTGCAGGCTTCGCTAGTATTGGAGGCTTCGGGAGTGCCTATTATTACAACATGGGTTATTCCAACAGTGGATTTCTAAATCACGAAGTACAGCAGATATAACAGCAGCACAACTAGATGTAGTGTACAATGCAATGAAGTCGACCACTGTGTACTGTGCAGTAGGGATTAGTGTTCTGCTGCTTGCTTTCTCCATGGCTTTTCTTATTGGTGGATGTATATTGCAATTCAACAGGTCCTCGGTGCTGCAAAGCGAATACCCATCGTTTGTGATTATGGAATGTACAGCAAAGGCCCTTGAGACAGTGGTTTACATCATAGGAGTGGCATTGTATCTTCACTTCATTCATAAAATTAATGCCTCAGATATGTGCAAACAGAGAGAATCACTCTACAATCGCCATGGCTACAGCTCGGTGAAATGTGCCATATTAGGTACAGAAGTTGCTGTTTCCATCTTTGCCGTGATGTTAACAATTGTTTACATTGCTGGTTTGGTTTTTGGAGTTTTAGCTTATCGAAAGCTACAAGCTGCACAATCGGAACATACAAAGTCTCCTGAGACCTCTGCTATGTGGAGACATGTGACAACTTCAGAGACACAGCCAATGAAATCTGACATTCTATAAATATAAACTATAAAAATAAGCTGACATTTTTATAATACAAATAACAATGTTTAAAGCCTAAGCTTAGGCCTCAGGATTCTGGATCTTTAATGCTAGTTTAAAATAAATTCACAGGCAATTCTATTTCTTTATAAATTTATCAGGTATGTTTTATTGCATGCTGAAGTTCATTTTACACCACAAAGTGGTAAAGTTTCTAAAGATTGCTAGACTTTTTATGTAGACACCAGAATGTTTTGTTGATCCAAACACGTAATAAGGAAATGAGTACATTAAGTTTTCCCTCACTTTCCTTAATCCCTACTGAACCTAGTAGAAGTTGTGCTCTTGAAAGAGGATGTAACAAATGAAACAAACTAACTTCGGAAGTTATTAAGCTATGCTCAAATTTTAAGCGTGGTAAAAGCTGTTGTTACTTTTAGGCTAGTGATATTTTGATTTCTGAGGGAGCTACGTTATGAAGTTAGATATGACCAACCAGTATATTGTGTCAATTGGTCAGTGTATTTGCAATAAATTTTGAGGCCTGGAGATATGGTGTGTGAAAAGACCTTTTGTATATATCAATTTTATTATCATTCACCTAACGAAGGGACATAATTAACTAACTACCTGCATTTGTATTGGCTCTTTTCTAGTTAATATTTTGTAATATTTTCTGATATTTTTGTGGTACATATATGTGAAGGAAATATTTTGGAAAATATTTCTCCAATAGATTTCTATTAACATACTGTTTACATTTTTCTTACATTATTCATTATTTACTTTTGTCTTATTTGTATAAGTAACTCCATTTTATGTGGGAAGTTAGTACCAATCTCGAGATTCTGGTTTGATTGGTAGAATGATAGAAAATGCAATGAGATGAAGAGAAAGGGAGAGCAGTATTTTAAACCATCTTTATGCCGCTGGTCTGAAATTTTCTTCTTGATAGTTTTATGAAGCTGATCGTTGCTAAAGTACATTCCCAGCAGGTTACTTTCCAGAAATGTCACTCTTTGTGTGTACTCCTTTGTGCTGTATGTAGGTGTACCATTTGAGGAGAATATAGATCAGCTGGTAAAAACTGTGAATGTTTTCATCTCTTCACTTTGTTAAGATCTTCCATTCTACCTAGCAAAGGAGAAAAGTGGTTTTAAAATGACAAGAATAATTGTCATTGACAGTACTGGCAAAAATCTGGTGCAGGCTTAATGTTAAGACTTATTTTAGTTTATTATTGTTTATTTAGTTTATTATTGTGGTTACTACAATGTTACATTAATGTTTTGAATCTCACTCACCATTTGTTTGTATTTGTATGTTTGTATTGTTAAGTTGACTACTACATACTGAAAGGGTTTGGAACCTCTCATTGATTTCATTTCTTAGAATGAATCTTAACTATTTTTTATAATGCTGGTATAAGATGCTTAAAATTGAAAACGCAAAAAGAACATTATAGTCCAAGGTCATTTCACGTGGAATTGGAAGATGAAGTAGCAGAATGCCACAAAAGAGTACCTGCAAATTAGGAGTTTGATAAGAAAAAGGTGGATCACGACATTCCAAAATTATCGGCAAAGGGAAGCTTGGTATTTGTTATTGGCATAAATGATTTGAACATGGGAATTATGCACAATTTCACTCTGACGTTGAATTATATAGTAACACCGACCGAGAACTGACAGAATATTGGGAGGCACGAATCAAAATTGGTGAATGGATGTGCAATTCCCAAATGAAAAGTTAAAGGTGAAGTTGACATTTTGGCAGGAAGAATGAAGGCTTGGGCTTCTCAAAAAATCTTATTCTAAATTAGTTTGAGATATGAGGAATCCGAGTCATTGTGCCAGATGTAACTAACTCCAGTTTACTTAAAACACTTAAGGTGCCTTCTGAAGCTAAAATGTTGCATCTTCAGATTGTGTAATAATAAGATTAAGGTACAGTACACTTTTGAAGGAAATTTATTTACGTTGGATTTTTCATATGCGACAACAAGTCCAAAGTGTTTTGTAACCATGAAATGTGATGTGTTCAAAAATGTTTTTCCTTCATTAATGCTATATTTTGGGTATGAATGGAGAACTTAAGACTCACTGGTTGAATTGAACATAATTATTAATTAATAATAATTGGATTTTTAATGTATTTTATTAAATTATATTTAAGAAAATAAATAGTTTTTTCATCATAAATGAATTCATTGTTACATTTATTATGTAAGGTATTATGAGGCACCAAAATTTAAAAAGACCTTGCAAAACTAAAATTAAGAAATCTTTGTAAGAAAAACAGAAAATACTGGAAATACACAATACATCAGACAGAGTAAAAGTATCCCGCAAATTTTGTTTTGTTTCAAATTCCCAATATCTGTAGTTTTAGTTTTGATTCTCACTTAAAATGATGTTACGTTAGATTTTAAATAATTCGTTCTTCAGCACATAGATCATAGATCAGTGCAGCACAGGAAACTTCAACCCACAATGTCTGTGCCGAACATCATGCCGTCAAACTCCATATATCTCTATTCCCTGCAGATCCATGTGTATACTCAAAATCCTCTTAAATGCTACCATCATATTTGCCTCCACCACCACCTTTGCCAGCACAATCCAAGCATTCACCATTCTCTGAATACAAAAAACCTTGCCCCACACATCTAACTTGCCCCTTTCGCCTACGCCCACTAGTATTGATATTTCCATCCTGGGAAAACAGTTCTATCTATGCTCTTCACAATTTTATATACTTCTATCTGGTCTCCCCTCAGCTTCTGACATTCCAGTGTAAACAATCCAAGTCTGTCCAACTTTCCATGTAGTTAATACCCTTTAATTCAGGCATCATTCTGGAAAACCTCTTCAGCACCCTCTCCATCTTCCTGTAGTGGGGTGACCAGAACTGCCCCTCAGAATCAAATTAAATCTTTCCCATCTCACATTATAGCCTGCCCTGTAGTTCTGGATTTCCCTACACTTAGAAAGAAAAATTGACATTCACTCTACCTATTCCCCTCATGATTTTATATGCATCTTTAGATCACCCCTCAGCCACCTGCGCTCCAAGGAGTAAAGTCCAAGCATGCTCAATCTCTTCCTATGGCTGAGGCAGCCCTGTCCTGGCATTATCCTCGTAAATCCTCCTTGCACCCTTTCCATCTTAATGCCATCGTTCCCATAGCAGGCTGACCAAAACTAAACATAAGGTTCCAAGCAGTCTCACAAAGGTCTTGTACAACTGTAACATAATGGCCCAATTTCTACACTCAGTTCCCCGGCTGATGATGACCAGCATACAAAAACATTTTTACACCACACTATCTATCTGCAAAGCCACTTACAGGAAACTGTAATTCTACTCTGAAATCTCTGCTCAATAACACTCCGCAGGTACCTACCATTTACTGTGAAGGTCCTGCCTTGTTTTGACATCCCAAAATGCAACATCTCACAATTTTCTGAATTAAACTATTAGCCAATTCATGGCCCACCTGACTTGCTGATCAAAATTACATGTTATTTCGGGACAACTAACCTTGCTGTCTACAATACCACTTATTTTAGTGTCATCTGTAAACTTTCTGAATATGCCTTATACTTTTCAGATAAAAATGATAAACAGCAATGATCCCTGAGGCTCACCATCAGTCACAGACCTCCAGTCTGAAAATAAAACCTCCCACCACCACCCTTTGCTTCCTGTGATGAAGCCAATTCTGTATCGATTTGGGTCTAAAGAAAGGTCTCGTCTGAATTGTCACCCATTCTTTCTATTCAGAAATGCTGCCTGTCCTGCTGAGTTATTCCAGCATTTCGTGTCTATCTTTGGTGTAAACCAGCATCTGCAGTTCCTTCCTACACATCTGTATCTACATAGCTAGCTTTCCCTGGATCCCATGCGATTTAACCTTCCTACCATGTGGAAACTTATCAAAATCCTTGCTGAAGTCCATATCAACCAAGTCTATCGGCCTCTCTTCATTAACCGTCTTAGTTATTTCTTCAAAAAACTCAAATCTAATTCAAATCAAATCAAATTAATTCATGAGACATGATCTCCCAAGCACAAAACCATGAGATTATCCCTAATCAACCCGTCTTTCCAAATGCATGCACATATTATCCCTCAGTATCCTCTCAGGGAGTCATGCAGAAATGGAATGGGGCGATGAAGTGGTGCACTAATAGAGGTGCTGCCTTACAGTTCCTTAGAGCCGGGTTCGATCCTATCTGTGGGTGTTGTCTGTCCAGAGTACTGACATGTACTGCTCCAGGAAGTTAAGCAGGTTTGGCTCTGTTTAGTTATTACTCCCGAGTTCTTGAGTTGGGGCCTACCGAGCACCAGGATGACTAATCAGTCATTCTAGTTTTTCTCTCCCTGGGTGGCCTCTAGCTAGGGCATGATTAATTTATTCACTCTTTCATCAGGAAAAAAAAAATAAATAACAATTTTACTGAGGAATTATTCATGATCTGGAATATATTGCCTAAAAGGGATGAGGAAGCATATTTGTTTATTATTATCCAAAACAACTAAATAGTTATTTGAAGTAAAAAATAACCTACATGGGTAAGGTGGAAGAATTAGACTGACACAAAATAGTCATTGTTGTGTTTAGTTAGTTTAGAGATACAGCGTGGAAACAGGCCCTTCAACCCACTGAGTCCACGCCAACCATCAATCGAACTAGTCAATGTTATCACACTTTTGTATCCTACAAAGGGCAATTTAAAGGAACCAATTAACCTATAAACCTGCATGTCTTTGGAATATCGGAGAAAACCGTAGCACCCAGAGAAAAGCAACACTCTCAACTACCGCAAATCTGAAAACTTGATTGAAAAAGAAACAACTAATTTCATTAAGAACAAGTCATGATGTGTCACTGTCTTGCTTGGTTTCTAACTCTAAACTGTGAGATATGTGATATAAAATAAAGGGGTCTGTCAGAGTGGAGATACTTGGGTAATTATTCTGTTCAGTTAATGTTAATGACCACACTGATTAGTTTAGAGATACAGCATGGAAATTCAGTCCACCAATTTCACGTCGACCAGCGATAACTCGGACACTTGTTCTAGTCCTATACACTTGGGATAATTTAAAGCCAATTAACCTGCATGTCTTTGGAATGTGGGACGAAATCAGAGCACAGGGAGAACGTGCCATGGGCAGGATCACCCTTACGTAGTCAGGATCAAACCCGGTCTCTGGCATTTTATGACTAAGCACAAAGAAGCCATTCTGTGCGATCATTTTTTTAAGTAACTAACCAAGAGAGAGCAAGGCTAATGTTTCATCTTTGCAGTCTGAAGTTATTTTATGATTGTGAGGTTTCAAAATATTTATATTTTGTTTGCAGGTGTCTTGCAGTTTTCTGAAATCGTAACCAACTTCATGGTCTTGGTCTGTGTGGCAGCATCGCAAGCAGCAATTTCTGGATACACGTCCAGGGGAGGCCTTGGGATAGGCGCTTTCAACATTGATTCAGCATATAGCCCTTTCCAAGGCACGGAGCTGAAGGAGATCCGGGAATATGATATGCAGTTCACTCAGATGAGAGCTCCTTGCGTGTATGGAGGGGTGACATTCAGCATTGTCCTTGGTTCTCTCACAATTTTTTTTCTGGTGGGTGGTGCAAAACCTCTTCACCGTATTTCTCCAAAAATTCTGATAGCTGAATTTGTGTTCAACATTCTTGCATGCATAGGGTATATAGTGGGTGTTGCACTTTACTTGCATCTCATAATTAAGGTAAATAGCACCGAAGTTTGCAGATTAAGACACCGTTTGTATGCAGGCCGGGGTTACAATTTTATGAATTGTGATGTTCAAGGCGGAGATGCCGCTGTGGCATTATTTGGCATAATCTCTGCCGGCATGTATTGTGGAAGTGCAGTTCTGAGTTTCCTGACGCTGAGAACTGTGAAGAAAATTATATATGTAAACAATGCAGTTCAACATAGTTTGGAGGAAGATGAATATAAAAAGCGTATAAATCATCAGGAGGTGAAGACTGATGTTGACCTGACAACATTTGTGTGAAGTAGCTGCGTCATGCTAACTATATCTTAATTCCCAAAATCAAAATACTGCAGATTCTAAAATCTGACATAATACCAGAAAATGTTAGAAATACTCTGTTAATATCCATTGCCTCATCAAAATTAGATGATAGACAATTGAGACTTTCATATTATGAAGGTCTCAAGTTTAATCTCCTGTCACTGCTGAATTCGCTAGACACTAAAACAGATACTAAACCTGGCTACTATTTCCAGGGCCGGAAGAGGAGAAATTCACTTTGGATAGTTATCCAGGAATCTCTGTAGTGTGTGCATATGGTTTCCAAACAGGAATATAGTCAGTTGGTTATTTTAAAATTCATCAGATTGCAAAAATAATGACCAACTTGAGAGCAACCAGGACAGAATCTGTGAACTATCAAGATGAAATAATAATTTTATATTTTTCCATTCAACAAAACTAAAAAAGGTTTTTTAAAATGTAATGGTGAACGTTCATAACCTTGATATTTTTAACTCATTTCCTTTTTAAATTTATAACACTAGGAGATACCTAGGTATATGGTCAGTTAATATATTGATTAAGAAATTGAATTAATAGAAGGGTCTCGACCCGAAACGTCGCCCATTCCTTCTCTCCAGAGACGCTGCCTCACCTGCTGAGCTACTCCAGCATTGTGTGTCTACCTGGGTAAAAAATCTTTGTTGCTGGTGCTTTCCAGGTGCTTTAGGCCACTTTTTGTATGCCTTTCAAATATTTAATTCCATTAAAGACGGGCAACATATAATTACAATAGGCAATTTATAATTTAGCAGCAAGGGCTAGTGAGCAAAGACCAACTTCTGCAGCACTAAACATTCATATGCCATAGTGGTTATGATGTTCTTCTTAATGAGTGAGTGAATCTAAAATGTCACTTATCAGGTTATTGTGAAAGCCATCTGTCAATCATTGTGTGTGTCAAATTATATATTTTAAAGTCTATTGTTCGTTCTCTATAAAATACAGATTTAATAAAACCTTTTGGATTTGAGCCAATGTTTAAGCTGCTGCATTTCCACTCTGTTTTAAACACTTCTTATTTCACTGTGTTGCTATCTTAATATGCTATAGTACATACAAGCTGGATGAACAAAATCAGCTTTAAAATTACTTCAAATCAAATTATTTCAGCACTGCAGTGGAAAATTTACTGAAAGCAGTGCACTTGCCATGGAGTGTACATACGATAAAGTTACTGATGCTATGTGTAGAAAATAGTTTGCATGAATTGTAAATAACTTTGCACCTAATAAAAACACGCAGTAACTATTTTACATGTGGTTTTGTTAAGGTATTAGAAACCTAGTACCTATTTTGTAAGGCTACATTGAAATTTGTATTTTAAATAAACTTCTTTTCAAAAACACGTGTTTTGTGACAATTTAGATTAAAATATATTTC
Organism: Leucoraja erinaceus; assembly: GCF_028641065.1. Classification (NCBI taxonomy): domain Eukaryota; kingdom Metazoa; phylum Chordata; class Chondrichthyes; order Rajiformes; family Rajidae; genus Leucoraja; species Leucoraja erinaceus. The sequence goes on from NC_073378.1 coordinate 63,008,835, forward strand.
TATTAATTTTACTAAATAAATTATGATATTTATTGTGTAGGAAGGAACTGCAGATGCTAGTTTATACCAAAGATAGACACAGGATGTTGGAGTAACTCAGCGGGACAGGCAGCATCTCTGGAGAGAAGGAATGGGTGACGATTCAGGCGAGACCTTTCTTCGGGTTGAGACCATTCGTCAGGTCGGAAGAAGAGTCTTGACCCGAAACGTCACCAATTCCTTCTCTCCAGAGATGCTGCCTGTCCCGCTGAGTTATTACAGCATTTTGAAACTATCTTTTATGATATATATTGTTGACCATTAATACATGGCTATTTGTAGTAGACAACTGTGGCATTTCTGAGATTTCAACAGTTTGTACACATCAGAAAAACTTTGTTGACCATAAAGCACATTGAGATCTCTTGAAAGTTATGAAAGGTGGTGGACATCTGACTTTAGCTAAAAAAAATATTGGTTCCCCATTTGTTCAATTCCATGTTGGAACATCTAATTACCACATAGCAGATGAATGTTCTTGCCTGATGCCTATCCCGATGAGGTCATCTATCACATTTTGCCAACCACAAACATAACTTTATTATCACACCTCTACACCTTCTGCCCGATGGGAGAGAGGAGATTCAAGGCCTTAACCTGCTGCCACGTGAGGGTTGCAACACAGTAGGTTCAGAAATTTTAGAAATGATGTTGCGTGCAGTTCTGGTTGCCCCATTACAGGCAAAATGATGCAATGAAGGTTTACAGGAATGCTGTCTGGATTAGGGGGTTTCAGCAATAGAGAGGCTGGATAGACTTGGATTGTTTCCTCTGGAATGTTGGAGGTTGAGGGGAGGCAACAGAATATATAAAATTAAGAGCGGCATAGATCGGGTAGACCTAATTTAGAAACTTTTCCCATGGAGGAAATCTTCAACACTAGAGGGCATAGCTATAAGGTAAGTGGGGAAAGGTTTGGTGGAGGTGTGCGTGGAAGTTTTTAAAGAGAATGGTGTGGGCCTGGAAAGCATTGCCAGGGGAAGTGGAGGAGGCACATGTGATAGTGACGTTTAAGAGGCTTTTAGAGAGGCAGGTTGGTGGTGCAGGGAATAGAGGGATGCGGATCATGTACAGGAAAATGAGAAAAATGTAACTAGGCATTATGTTCGACTAAAATATTGAGGTCCGAAGGGCCCATTCCTGTGCTGTACTGTTCTATGTTCTAAGTATTGGTATTCTGTGCACTGAGACACAGTACATGCTATCCAATCAAATCATACCATACATGAATACAATCAAGTCATACACAAGTACAACAGGTAGTGCAAAGAGAATAAATAGTGCCATAGCTACAGAGTAAGTGAAAATAGAAAGGTCGCAAATAGATAGGTTGGGAAAGAAGCTGTTCCTCAATCTGGTGGAAGGTGCTTTCAATCTTTCGGAGAATATATACCGGGAGGGCGGGAGCATTTGAGACACAAAGTACTTTGTCAGACTTCTTCTGGTGGCAAAAAGGTTTGAGGGGAAAGCAGACTATTATCTAAATGGCGGCCGATTGGGAAAGACCTAATTGCAGCGAGACCTGGGTGTCATGGTACACCAGTCATTGAAGGTAGGCATGCAGGTGCAGCAGGCAGTGAAGAAAGCCAATGGTATTTTAGCATTCATAGCAAAAGGATTTGAGTATAGGAGCAGGGAGGTTCTACTGTGCAGTTGTACAGGGTCTTGGTGAGACCACACCTGGAGTAATGCGTACAGTTTTGGTCTCCAAATCTGAGGAAGGACATTATTGCCATAGAGGGAGTGCAGAAACGGTTCACCAGACTGATTCCTGGGATGTCAGGACTGTCTTATGAAGAAAGACTGGATAGACTTGGTTTATACTCTCTAGAATTTAACTAGAAGATTGAGAGGGGATCTTATAGAAACTTACAAAATTCTTAAGGGGTTGGCCCATTCCTGTGCAGGAAGATTGTCCCGATGTTGGGGAAGTCCAGGACAAGGAGACACAGCTTACAGGATAAGGGGGAAATCCTTTAAAACCGAGATGAGAAGAACTTTTTTCACACAGATAGTGGTGAATCTCTGGAACTCTCTGCCACAGAGGGTAGTTGAGGCCAGTTCATTGGCTATATTTAAGAGGGAGTTAGATGTGGCCCTTGTGGCTAAGGGGATCAGGAGGTATGGAGAGAAGGCAGGTACGGGATACTGAGTTGGATGATCAGCCATGATCATATTGAATGGCGGTGCAGGCTCGAAGGGCCGAATGGCCTACTCCTGCACCTTATTTCTATGTTTCTATGTTTCTTCAGACTATTTGAGGTCATATTTATGTTTTAATTATCAAATTGGTCATGTTTAGCTTTGGGGAGAAGGTGGGGGTATTTCTGACAAATTTGAGTTAAACTGAATTTGTTCAATTAAGTTTACGGGGGTGGGATGGAAGTCGTGGAACTGGATCGTGAAATTAACGGAAAATTGATCAACGTTTTAAAGTTAATTTAGAAGAAGTAAGCTTTCTTGGCGTTAGAAAAGTGAAAGTACTAAGGTTGAAATTGCTGTCTCTTCTGAACATTTGTCAATGATACAACTTGTTTTGTAAAGATGTAGCTCGCTTTGGTAGTGCTCCAACAGCTATCCTCGCCTGCTTTTGTCCTTGTCCTGGCGAAGAAAGACCACACCTTGCTCTGTGGTGAAGAACGACCGCAGTAGCGGTTGCGCTGAGACGGAGCTGAAGGGAGGAGGCGCACAGCAAGCGGGGAGAACGCAGGGGGAAACCCATTGCAGCATGGATTTGGAGCAGGGTGAGATTGCATGCCCAAATAAATGGTAAGAGTTACATGGAGGAAAAGAGAAGATATGTGCCGTAAAAATGGGCGAAGAAGAGCGGGGACCGAATGCTCGAATATTTGCGGCAAATTAACATTTTAATGTTTCATGTTGGGGATGTTTAAGATGCTGGGAACGAGTCAGTGATGGCACTGGGTTAGAATCGTATTCATGGGTGACATGTTGCAAACCGCTATGCCGAATTGTAACTTATTGGCGTTTGGAGAAAACGTGACGAAGGTAAGTCTTCTCGTCGGTGTTTATGGGGCAGCATGTAAACTGTGTATCAAAAAATGTATTACAGACAATATGTTTAAGAAAGAACTGCAGATGCTGGGGAAATCGAAGGTAGACAAAATGCTGGAGAAACTCAGCCGGCGAGGCAGCAGCTATGGAGCGAAGGAATAGGCGACGTTTCGCTCCATAGATGCTGCCTCACCCGCTGAGTTTCTCCAGCATTATTGTCTACCTTGCAAACAATAGTGGTCCGCTGTAGAGGTATGAGATATTCGGTAGTGAAACGTTTGCGATTCATCGAATATGTTTTCCAGGGGAGGGGTGGATTAGAAGATGTGTGGGAATTTGAAAGTTTGGTACTAACTTGTGTAGACCCAGTGTAGATCAGCCAACAAGGGGGCGAGAGTAAAGTGAGGCTTGGTGTTTGCATGAACACTGTGATTCATTATACTCGTTACCAGCCTTTCTTCTTAATTGGGAATGCGATTGAGACTTTTTTTGTTGGTTAAAACAAAAAGTAAAACTGACCTCTCAAAAATGGGGGGAAATATATACACATTGCTGATAAAATATGGTAAAGGACAGAAAGGACCATCTCACTCTGCTGTACACTAGCCCTTCAATGCACTAGATCTATTATGCCGTTTTAAATATGCTTGTACAGGTGTGGAAACATATTAAATAAATGGCTGTAACAGCTGGGGAAAAAAATATCCAGACCAAATGTTTTGGTGCTTTTTTTTGGGGGGGGGGGCTCTGCAGTCTTTCCACTCCCGCTGCTGATGCTGGGTAGAGATGTAAGCAGTTTCCCAAATGCTTAAGATTTTACAGGACATGGGTTTTCCAACTTTCCATGGAAGACTATTTTCCTTCTAATATAATATTTTCCAGCAGCTTATAGCAGGTCGGGATTCTGTTTTGTTTAAGATATCCACAAAATGCTGGAGTAACTCAGCGGGACACGCAGCATCTCTGGAGAGAAGGAATGGGTGACGTTTTGGGTCGAGACCCTTCAGACTGATGTCAGGGGAGTGGGTGGGGCAGAGACAGAATGTAGTCGGAGACAGTAAGACTGGTGGGAGAAGGGGGAGGGGATGGAGAGAGAGGGAAAGCAAGGGCTATTTGCAGTTAGTGAAGTCAATGTTCATACCGCAGGGGTGTAAACTACCCAAGAGAAATATGAGGGGTTGTTCCTCCAATTTGTGATGGGCCTCACTCTAACAATGGAGGAGGCCCAGGACAGAAAGGTCAGATTGGGAATGGGAGAGGGAGTTGAAGTGCTGAGCAACCGGGAGATCAGGTTGGTTAAGCGGACTGAGTGGAGGTGTTCAGTGAAACGATCACCGAGCCTGCGCTTGGTCTCAACGTTGTACAGAAGTTGACACTTGGAACAGTGGATACAGTAGAAGAGGTTGGAGAAGGTGCAAGTGAACCTCTGCCGCACCTGAAAATAATGTTGGGGTCCTTGGATGGAGTTGAGGGGGGAGGTAAAGGGTCAGGTGTTGCATCTCCTGCAGTTGCAGGGGAAAGTACCTGGGGAGGGGGATGGTTTGGGTGGGTAGGGACGAGTTGACCAGGGAGTTGCGGAGGGAATGGTCTCTGCGGAAAGCAGAAAGGGGTGGAGATGGGAAGATGTGGCCTGTAATGGGATCCCATTGGAGGTGGCGAAAGTGTTGGCGGATTATATGCTGTATGCGATGGCTGATGGGGTAGAAGGTGAGGACAAGGGGAACTCTGTCCTTGTTATGAATGGGGAGTGGGGGAGTAAGAGCGGAGCAGAGACCCTAGTGAGAGCCTCATCTATAATGGGGGAGACCCTAGTTTCCTAAAGAATGAGGACATCTCCGATGATCTAGTATGTAAAACCTCATCCTGGGCACAGATGCGGCGTAGACGGAGGAATTGTGAGTAGGGGGGAGTCTTTACAGGATGCAGGGTGGGAAGAAGTGTAGTGTAGAAAGCTATGGAAGTCAGTGGGTTTGTAGTAGATGTCAGTCAACAGTCTGTCTCCTGTGATGGAGACGGTGACATCCAGAAATGGCAAGGAGATGTCGGAGATAGTACAAGTGATTTTGAATGTAGGATAGAAAATTAATCATGAAGTTGATGAAGTGATTGAGTTGTGCATGGGTGCAGAAGGCAGCACCGATGCAGTCATCAATGTAGTAGAGGTAGAGTTCGGGGATAGGACCAGTGTACGCCTGGAATAGTGATTGTGCAACTTATCCTACAAAGAGGCAGGTACAGCTGGGGCTCATGCGAGTGCCCATACACCTTGGATTTGGGGGAAGTCAGAGGAGTCAAAGGAGAAGTTGTTGAGGGTAAGGAGCAGCTCTGCGAGGTGGGGGAGAGTATTGGTCGAATAAAATTGTCTGGTTCTGCGGTCGAGGAAGAAACGGAGGGCTTTAAGACCTTCATAGTGAGGCGTGGGGGTGTAGAGTGACTGGACATCCATGGTAAAGATGAGGGAGTGGGGGCCTGGAAAACAGTTTCAATAGATAATATGTGCAGGAGTAAGCTAATTGGCCCTTCAATCCAGCACCGCCATTCAATGTGATCATGGCTGACCATTCCCAATCAGTACCCCGTTCCTGCCTTCTCCCCATATCCCCTGGCTCCGCTATCTTTAAGAACTTTATCTAGCTCTCTCTTGAAAGTATCCAGGAAACTGGCCTCCACCGCCCTCTGAGGCAGAGAATTCTACAGACTCACAACTCTTTCGTCGGAGAGAGGAGGAAAACTTCTTCAAAGTAGACATACCTTGAGGAGATTTTCGCAGTCAGTGGACAAAATGTGCAGTTGACAGTCATTGCTTTAGCATTTCCGTTGCCATGTGACTAGGTAAACAATTTGTCCTTCTCACCCCACCACACCCACAAAACCACACAACACCCAGTAGGAAGTGGTGTGGAATGACCAGGACAGCGGAGAGGTGGGACAGTTGGGTCAGAGTCACAGGTTCGAAGAGGAACTTTAATCAAGCTTGTTCAGGGGAGGGATCAGTGATCAACATAAGAGAAGAAATTGGAGTTGTCAGCATTCAGAAGATTAGGATTTAAGAACTGGGAAGTCAAGGGGAAGCGGTTCAGATTTGATGGGAGGTGTCTTGTCAATACAAGGACTTAGTTAAATTGGTCAGGATGATCAGTGGCTTCCTATTGTTGAAGTGGAAGATCTTCTTACCCAACCAAGGCTGCAAATCTGACTACCAGGATGTGGTGCACCAGACATTTGTTTAGGTGTACAGATAACTTACCTTGATCTTTCCATTACTTGTGGATGCCTTGCCTTAACACTTCCACAAACAATGGAAGAGTCAATTTAAGACTTATGAGCACCTGAAGTGTGTCATTAGTGATATTGCAGAGGGAATGTGTGGAAGGGAATTGGGAAGATCAGGAAACAATTAACCTGGAGCTGAAGAAATGCTGTTGCAGGAGAATTCCTGGCTTTGGCAGCTTGGGTAACTCGGGAGGGCACTAATAGTTCAACAGATTAGATGATTTGGGGAATGAATGACAATTGCAGACATGATTGTGATTGAGTGAAATGTCAAGGAGAATTTGGAGGGGTAGAACACTGCTTGGTTGCTGTTTTAATTTGGTGGCAATGCCATTATGTTGAAGAGCTTCACATGTGGAATTGGGGATAACATGGGCATGGATTCAGCACGTGAGAACACAATGAAGATTGTTGGAGATGGAACAGGATCAACATGGGGTTTTATTTTAAGGGGAAGGATGATGACGGCTGTTTTGAAAGGATGTGGCAAAGTAATTGCGGGGATAAAGACATTTGCAATGGTTGGCAAGCATTGGGCCTGAAAAGAAAGTTGAGAAACCGTTTAGAGGGAATTGGGTCTCAGGGAAGATGAAAAAAGACCAATTAAAGCAAGGTTCAAGAATAACCTGTTATCTTTGAACTCCAAATTAATCATGGTAGTAAAGCAGATTTGATCATGTACGGTTAAGTCAGTTTTCTTTGAGTCTATTGGAGAAAATGGGGACCAAGTTGAATGGTCGTGGTGGGAAGAACAAGCGTTTTATTCTGAATTAATACATCATAGACAAAGGTTGGAGAACCATTAAATGGGTCAGTTGTTGGATAAGTATGGTTCATTAAATTGTTGCTTGGAATAATACAAAAAATGCTAACAATTTGCAATGTTTTAAAAATTTACAGTACATCCGATTCCATCCAAGATTTCCAAAACATGCAAAGTGAAATGAAGGCAGAATTCAGTAATGCAAGAACTGGGAAAGCAGTTAAGGATAGTGCATCTGAAGTGATGATTACTTCAAAATCTTTGCCAAGCCACAAACCTATTTTAGTAGGTGTCGACCAAAAAGAGAAACGTCAAAAGAAAAGCAATGAGCTGAGTTCCAGTGTAGGACCACCACTATCCTCTGTTGTACATCATGCCAAAGCAGTGCCAGGCTCTGATCAAGCCAAGGTCCACACGTTGATGACCCAAAACTCTACAGGATACAAAAAAGTTACATTTCAACCTTCTGTATTAGAAAAATCTAAACCGACAATGAGAAGTTTATCTTCAATTACTATACCCATGCGGTTGGATGCTCTTGCCTATTTACTAAACCATGCTGTTCTAAATCCTTATAACATGATGCCTCAGGTTCCATGCTTTACTAACCAGTGCAATATAGCTACATATGGAAATGTTAATACCTGCCCTAATAGCCATATCCCTCTGACCTGCTGCCCTTGTCAAAGGAGAACACCTTGTGTAGGTGAATGTTCTTCAACACCAACATTCGTGAGCCAGCAACATAATTCTACAAATGTAATTTATCCCAACCATATGGGATATCAACTCGATCCTGTACACTCAGTGCAAAATCAGAACAACCATTACACTTATCAGGCAGTTGGCAATAAAGGCACAGCACTTAATTCAGATAATAGATGGGAAAAGGCGAGATGCTCTCCCTCCTCAACAACTACAACAAAATGGGAAGATACTCCCAGACCAAATCAAACCTTTGATGAAACATCTTATTCTGAAAGGCACAATAGTAGTTTTAATCAAGCAAGAGGTTCATCCACGAGAAATTATTTCAGAAGCACCCCAGTTCAAGGCAGCTCTGGGAATTGGAGAAGTTGTCAGACTGAAGATCAAGAAGACTGTAATCTGGACAGGTCAACAGACAAGTTTACAGATGATTTGGGAACCAATTATAGAGGGGGAGGTACAGGGGATTGTTATAGAGGGAGTGGCTTTGGTCGCAAAAGATCATTTGGGTCAGACTTCAGAAACAGGAAGAGCAAAGGAGAAAATCCATGGTTCTCAGATCAGAAATTGATTTCTGTTCCTAAACAGGTGTGCCAACGAAATGCCGAAAGCAGCAGGTATCAAAGAGCAGGGCCGTCTGGCTCTATGTCACAAGGTGAGGTTGATTACATGGGAGAGAAAAGCAGGCACAAATTGACTGAATCAACAGTAGAAGGGAAGACCTCAATCTTTACGAGAAAACAAATGATACCAGTTGAAGATTGGGATGCAGAGTATGACACAAAGCAGTCAAAATCAAGTTTCCATGAAGAAAAATCACCTGCACTTCAAGAAACTAAATACCAGCAGAATAGACCAACACATGAAGATTGGGAGACTGATTATTCTGAGGGAAAAGCTACAAAGCAAGAGAACCCATCACAACCTGAACTGTCTGAGGAAAAAATGATAAGTAATGGAAAGGAGAGCAATGGTGAGGTTGATAATTCGTCTTCCCTCGTATGTGTTCAGAGTACCACATCTGAAGTCAGTAACATATTTAACATCATGGAGAAAGATGCCGCTATTGTGGGCAAATTTGGAGTAACAGCACACACAACAGAACTAGGACCTTAAAACATTCGTCATCATGCTGATTCACTGAATCAACTACCATCTGCAGAGCCTTTTGTGAAATCTAACTGATGCAACGAAAACTTAAGAAACATATAAGAAAGATTTAGGGGGCAGCACAGTGGTAGACTTACTGCCTTGCAGCGCCAGAGGCCCGGGTTCGATCCTTACTAGGAGTGCTGTCTGTATAGAGTTTGGACGTTCTCCCCGTAGGGTATTCTCCTCGTGCGCCAGTTTCCTCACACATTCCAAAGACATGCAGGATAGTAGGTTAATTGGCTTCTGTTAATTGCCCCTCGTGTGTAGAATAGAACAAGTGCATGAGTGCTCGCTGGTTGGTGTGGACCCATTGTGTTCAATGCCTTGTTTCCATGCTATATCTCTTAAACTAAAAAAACAAAGAGCATGAGGGAGAGAATCTAGTAATGCCATATGTTAGTGGCACTGTACCTTTGATCATGCTCTGAGAGAAATATGAATCTGGTTATTTTTAAGGTAGTGGACTCTGATGTCAACAGTATTTGAAATGTGGTTGAATTATGTCTTTATCATTTTTAATAAAGATCTAGCAGGATCAGTCTGATAATATTCTTTGTATAAAAAGCTGCAGTGATATGCGGGGGGAGAAATCTGATATTTGCAAAATTTTAATGGTCTTTATTTGACAAAATGTGTTAAGAAATTGCAATTTTTAGCTGTAATGTTGAAGTGTAGTTGACTTTTCATTTTCTTGGCATTTTGGGACAGGCATTGAATAAATGTACCACAAACACGGGGGATGTTCTCTCAACTGCTCCTGCTTTATGGCTCAACTGTGGTGAAGTGTGTTGCAGCAATCCCACTCCCTCATCAATGTTCTCCACTGTACTGTTGGCAAAATGACCACAAAGGAAAGGGAATCATTGTTTTGATGCTCACAATCAGAGCATGTGATGGTGCCTGACTGTGTGTTGGCTATATGACAAATTTCCATCCAAACATTGCATTCTTGTAAAATTATTCCCCCGTCACAAGCTTTAGAGTAGCAGAACCGTTCAGTTTTGCTAAGGTTTTTCCTTTTGAGAGTATTAAAGAAATACATCTTTATAAGTTTTCCTTTGCAATGCCTCACTAATTATTTTAACCACACAAACAATGTTGAGGTACTGACAAAGGGAATGTCACTTTTAACATTGAAATCTGCATTGTTCACACAACATGAAAGCAGTTCTGTGCTGAGATGGGTGAGCACATTCCAATGGATCAAAGAGATGGATTTGCATTTGCAGACATTTCTGTGTGATTTTCAGCTTTTCTTTTTGTTTGAGGTTAAATTTTATGGAAATTATTAGCATCTGTATAATGAAGACATAATCAGGGAGATGCTTGTAAGCAAGAAAATTGTCTAATGTTTAAAAATAATAGCCAAATAACTGGGGCATTTCAGTGTTAAGTAGTTGCACAATTCCTTTTACAGTTTTTGTAAGCTTTTAAAGTTTGTTTTAAAGTACAATTTTTATACTTGCTGTATGTGCTATAGTTTAAACAAAAGGGTGCTACAATCATTATGATAATCAACAAATCTGAGTACAGGGGTACTAATGAAAATATAACTGTTTAGCTCTTGATTTTCTTATCCCAGTTTGGGGTTAGATAATTCTCCTCATCCTCGCTGAAGCTATTCAGGTAGTTTAAGAAACACAACTCAAAAGGGTATCATAGAATTGAGGCATTTGCCAAAAAGTATGTTAGACTTCATAAGGCTTATGTTTTGGAGTTGGTAAACCTAATTTGATGTTTTAAATTATTTTTATTACTTGTACAAAATAAGGAATATTTTCCATGTAAATTGTAATGGAAAAAAAACCTTGCTTATTTCAAATATGGTCAAATATAATAGTATCTGTTTGAACTCCCTCATTAAATAAAGGTTCTTTATTCTCCATCGCTAAATTGGAGATAGTACAGTACAAGGATCGAGGTAGGTTAATATAAAATATTTTATTGCCTAAAGGGTCATATTATTTACTCACAGTTTAAGTATATTGAGATTAGTATATTCCTTTAAACTATTAGGTGAATTTTTGTTCTTGCATTTTAAACACCAGCTCTTACACTAGTGGTAATTTCATTTTTTGAATAACATTAATCAACAAAACAATTACCATTCTTGACAAAAACTAGCCTCTGGATATATCCAGGTGATGACAAATTGTTGGTGATGGCCATAAGCACCATATCTAAAGTGTATATCGTTCACAATTATCGTTCCAAATTTTTCCGTTTTACCCCTGGGTGTGAATTTGGAAATTTTGGGTAACAGTTATGTTTTATTTTCCAGTCATCCTAGCCAACAGATGTTGGATATTTTGAATTATTTATAACCATCTACAATAGTATTTATCAGCTCCAGTTCAAGTAGGAATAAAGGTTTATTCTTCTAAAATGTATGTATGGGGAGCTACAGTGCCCTCTATAATGTTTGGGACAAAGCCCCATAATTTATTTATTTGCTTCTGTACCCCACAATTTGAGATTTGCCATAGAAAAAATCACAGGTGATTAAAGTGCACATTGTCAGATTTTAATAAAAGCTATTTTTATACATTTTGGTTTCACCATGTAGAAATTACAGCAGTGTTTATGCATAGTCCCCCCATTTCAGAGCATCATAATGTTTGGAACACAACAATGTCATGTAAATTCAAGTAGTCATGTTTAGTATTTTGTTGCATATCCTTTGCACGCAATGACTGTTGAAGTCTGTGATTCATGGACATCACCAGTTGCTGTGTGTCTTCTCTGGTGATGCTCTGCCAGGCCTCTATTGCAGCCATCTTTAGCTTATGCTTGTTTTGGGGGCTAGTCCCCTTCAGTTTTCTCTTCAGCATATAAAAGGCATGCTCAATTGGGTTCAGATCGGGTGATTGACTTGGGCACTCAAGAATTGAACATTTTTTAGCTTTGAAAAACCTTTGTTGCTGTAGCAGTATGTTTGGGATCATTGTCTAGCTGTAGAATGAACCGCTGGCCAATGACTTTTGAGGCATTTGTTTGAACTTGAGCAGATGTGTCCATACACTTCAGAATTCATTGTGCTACCACCATCAGCAGTTGTTTCATCAATGAACATAAGTGAACCAGTAGCTTCAGCAGCCATACATGCCCATGCCATAACACCCCCACCACTGCGTTTCACAGATGAGGTGGTATGCTTTGGATCTTGGGCAGTTCCTTCTCTCCATACGTTGTTCTTGCCATCACTCTGTTACTCTTCATCTCATCTGTCCACAAGACATTTTTCCAGAACTGTAGTTGCTCTTTTAAATATGTTTTGGCAAACTGTAACCTGGCCATCCTATTTTTGCAGCTAACCAGTGGTTTGCATCTTGCAGTGTAGCCTCTGTATTTATGTTCATGAAGTCTTCTGCAGACAGTGGTTATTGACAAATCCGCACCTGAAGAGTGTGTCTGACAGATGTTTGGGGATTTTTGTATATTATGGAGACAATTTTTCTGTCATCAGCTGTGGAGGTCTTCCTTGGCCTGCCAGTCCCTTTGCGATTAGTAAGCTCACCAGGGATCTCTTTCTTCTTAATGATGTTCTAAACAGTTGATTTTGGTAAACCTGATGCCCCTGTCCCACTTGGGAAACCTGAACGGAAACCTCTGGAGACTTTGTGCCCCACCCAAGGTTGCCGTGAAGTTCCTGGAGGTTTTTGTCAGTCCCCCTACCTGCTTCCACTACCTGCAACCTCCGGCAACCGCCTGCAACCTTCGGGAACCGAACGGAAACCTTGGGTGGGGCGCAAAGTCTCCAGATGTTTCCGTTCAGGTTTCCTAAGTGAGACTGGGGCATAAGGTTTGGCTGATTTCTCTAACAGTTTTATTCTTGTTTCTCAGTCTCATAATGGCTTATTTGCCTTTCATTGGCACAACTTTGGATGTCATGTTGCTAAACAGCAATAAAAGTTTCCAATGGTGATGGAAAGACAGGAGGAAAGACTATGTGCTGAGAGCTCTCTTATACCTGCATGAAGGGCAATTAAACACAGCGGAACAATTACAAACACATGTGAAGCCATGTGTCCCAAACATTATGGTGTCTTGAAGTGGGGGGGACTATGTATAAACACAGCTGTAGTTTCTACATGGTGAAACCAAAATGTATAAAAATACCCTTTAATAAAATCTGACAATGTGCACTTTAACTACATGTGATTTATTTCTATTACAAATCTCAAATTGTGGAGTACAGGGGCAAATAAATAAATGATGGGTCTGTCCCAAACATTATGGAGGGCACTGTATTCAACATCTTTCCTGCAGGGTTCCTAACCTCTGCTGTATATGCAATTTATAGACTACATTTTACATGATCTCCATACCATTTTCTCCTGAGTGTTTTATTGTCATATGTCCTGAAACAGAATAATGTCATTCTTACTTGCTGCAGCACATCAGATATGTAAACACAGTGAACATAGTACTCTGTAAACCTTTCTTCTGGCTCAAAAATGACGAAAATTGTCAGAAATTGAGAATATCTTATTTCATTTCATGAGATGAAACCAAAATACAGTATGACTAAACTTGTTAATTTTTCTGGTGTATTTGGAAGGGAAACTCATTAATGTGTAGTTTTTGGCAGAAAAAGGCTTTTTTTCTTTGTTGTTGCAGTTATCTCCCATTTCTTCTACTGGGTGAAGATTCTTAAAACAAAGCAAAAGAAAAACACTTATTACATTTTACCATATAATTCAGATTACTCCTATTTCACTCTCTTTGTATTGTTTTAAAACTTTCCAGGACTAAAACCACTGTTCTTAAGCAGTGAATGTAATGATCAAGATTTACAGATCATGTCATTCAGTTAATAATTTGGAGGTAGATGCCCAGCCAAATGACCTTTGAGTATTAATCTTGCAGAATAAATTGGTTGGGTTGTGTTATAAATATTCCGGTTCTTTAATTGTGCATCCTGCGGGATCAATAAGTCTCTTTATGCTTCATAAATATTTATTTGGTTATTAATGTTATATCCATCATGACCTATATTTGTATACAGAAGGTTACAAATTTGAAGGAAAGCTTTTTTTATTTCAATGCAATACTAAATTACAAACATTGATAAAAGGCTGTTATTGCAGTGTTTCATTTAGTACAGCTGTTGAAAAGGCATTGTTACGATTTGTTTTTATGAGTAACAATAAAAGTTTGAAAATTATTACCCAAAAGATTGCGTTATTTTTTACTAACTATTCTTTTGTGTACATTGCACAGTTACAATTCATGCCCACCCAAATGGGCCCTTCAACCCACAATGTCGGTGCTGAACATGACACCTAGCTGAACTGCTCATCTGCTGCAATGATACATATCCCTCTATTCCCTGCACTTCCATGTGCCTATCTAAAAGCCTCTTAGACGCCACTATCGAATCTGCCTAACAAATTCTGCCTCATCTACTTCCCTTGTGTGGAGTTAGCCCCAATCAATATTGAGGAAGTTAAGGTCACCCACCACAACAACCCTGTGGTTCTTATGATCTCTCTCTTTCAAATCACCGGGACAAACAATCAACTGATATCTACTAAACCCACTGACTTGCAGTTATCTGGACTAGACCTGATCCTACCCTGCTTTTTGCAAAGACGCCGTCCCCAACTCTCAATATCTCCATCTCCGCAGCATTTGCTCCCAAGATGAGGCTTGCTTTAGTAAATGTGTTTTTCCCCAAGCAGTCATAGATGGATCCCTCACACGCACCTCCTTTATGCGACATAGTTCCTCTCTCTCTCTCTCTCTCTCCCTCTCACTCCCCCTCCCCATGAGAAGGAACAAGGACAGAGTTCCTCTGGTCCACACTTTTCACCCACCAGCTTGGGCCATCCAACATATAAAATTCTCCAACATTTTAACGGGATCCCACCACCAGTCATATCTTCCCATTCCCACCCCTATCTGCTTTCCGCAGAGAAAACTCCCTCTGTAACTCCTTGGTTCACACATCCCAAACCACCCACTCCCAGGTACTGCAGGAGATGTAACACCTGTCCCTATACCTCCTCCCTCACATCCATCCAGGAACGCAGCTGCCCTTCCAGGTAAGACAGAGGTTAAATGCACTCCCCCTAAATTTATCTACTGCATTTGGTTCTCCTGATGTGGCCTCCTGTACAGCAGCAAGACCAAGCATAGACTAACCAACTGGCCATGTGCTTGTTTAGCCAAGGCCTGGGGGATCTCTGAAATAGTGGGGAACATGAGATGTTGTTTGGAGAGTGGAGGAAGAAGAGCAATGAAAGCAGGAAAAGAGAAGATAGGAAATGGTCGTAAAGCAGGCTGCGAAGTATATGAGGTGGGACAGTTGGAAAGGTATTGGAGGCGAGGATGTCATAAGAATGGAGAAAAATTAAAAAGAATGCAAACTAGACAAAGGGGAGGTAGGTATGGGAGTAAAGGATCAGATAGGGAGAGATTAAAGAGGGATAGATAGTTTGGAGAAAGGGAGGATAGAGAGGAAAATAGAGCGATAGAAAGGGTGAGAGGGAGGTGCGGAGAAGATGGAAAGGACAATTTTACATTTTATATCAGTTCTGTCTTGATTATACTTTTAGGTCTCAAATCCATAGGTTTCAATCTTGGAGCCAAATGGTGCAGAGAGAAGCAATGTGTACTTTCAGTGTGAGTGGGCTTCAGGTCCTCATTGACTCATTCACTGAGATATACAGGAGAATGGATCTTTACATCTGTCAAGCAAAGGTTTTTACAACTGTCAAGCAAAGGTCACCACACTTCCACCGTGAGCGTCCACAATTAGTCTCTGTAAAACACAAACAGTCTTTATTTTGGCAGACATCTTTCAACAAAGGCAGACATTGATATTGAGGTTCATCATTGTCCTCGGTGCACCACATTGATGATGAAACCCTGAAACCAGACGCAAACCTAACTTGTGCTCTAGAAGGCAGCAGTGATCCCTTTTCCACTGTGTTCAAGAAGGAACTGCAGATGCTGGAAAATCGAAGGTACACAAAAATGCTGGAGAAACTCAGCGGGTGCAGCAGCATCTATGGAGCGAAGGAAATAGGTGACGTTTCGGGCCGAAACCCTTCTTGACCTGAAACGGTGAGAGAATGGAGCAGCTGGGCTTGTACACTCTGGAGTTTAGAAGGATGAGGGGCAATCTCATTGAAATATATAAGATTGTTAAGGGTTTGGACACGCTAGAGGCAGGAAACATGTTCCCGATGTTGGGTGTCCAGAACTAGGGGCCACAGTTTAAGGATAAGGAGTAAGCCATTTAGAACGGAGATGAGGAAACACTTTTTCTCACAGTGAGTGGTGAGTCTGTGGAATTCTCTGCCTCAGAGGGCGGTGAAGGCGGGTTCTCTGGATGCCTCCCCAGGCCGCGGAGCTGAACCGGCCCGTTCGCAGAGCTCGGATTCAGCCGCGGGACTGACATTACTTACCATCGCCCGGTGGGGTCACAACATCTGAAGCCTGGATCGCCTTGGCGCAGAGGGAGAATAAGAAGGGACGAGACAAAGACTTAAGACTTTTGCCTTCCATCACAGTGAGGAGGTGCCTGGTGAACTCACTGTGGTGGATGTTAATTTGTGTTTATTGTGTGTTTTTTGTCATTTTGTACTATATGTAGGACTGCAAGGCAACAACATTTTGTTCAGACCTGATTGACAATAAAGGCTACTTTGACTTTGACTTTGAGAGAGCTAGATAATTCTTAAAAATAGCGGCGTCAGGGGATATGGGGAGAAGGCAGGAACGGGGTACTGATTGGTGATGATCAGCCATGATCACATTGAATGGCGGTGCTGGCTCGAAGGGCCGAATGGTCTACTCCTGCACCTATTGTCTATTGTCTATTGTTACCTAATCATTTTCTCCAGAGATACTGCCTAACCCGCTAAGTTACTCCAGCTTCTTGTGTCTATCTTTGGATTGAGGAGGGGAGGGGATAAGGGGGCGTGGTTGGACCCCCATTTACAGGTGCCCTCCCCTCAATTCTTTTTATAGGTGCCCTCCCCTAAACCCCTATATTTACAGGTGCCCTCCTCTAAATACCATTTATAGGTGCCCTCCTCTAATTCACCATTTGCAGGTGCCCTCCTCTAAATCCCATTTACAGGTGCCCTCCCCTCAATTCTTTTTATAGGTGCCCTCCCCTAAACCCCTATATTTACAGGTGCCCTCCTCTAAATACCATTTATAGGTGCCCTCCTCTAAATCCCATTTACAGGTGCCCTTCCCTAATTCAACATTTAAAAGATGATCACAAAATATAAACTAGATAATATTACTTTATTGTGCTGATAATAATAATCTGATTAATAGAGATTCGGGTCGAGATCCTTCTTTAGACTGAAAGTCACGGGAGAGATATCGGTGATGATGTAAAGAACAATGAATAAAAGATATGCAAAAAAGTAACAATGATAAAGGAAACAGGTCATTGTTGGGTGAGAACGAGCTGGTTCAAGAGAGAGAATTCCCTCGCTCCCATAGATCAGGCCAAGTTGTGCCGAATAGAAACATAGAAATTAGGTGCAGGGGTAGGCCATTCGGCCCTTCGAGCCTGCACCGCCATTCAATATGATCATGGCTGATCATCCAACTCAGTATCCCGTACCTGCCTTCTCTCCATACCCCCTGATCCCCTTAGCCACAAGGGCCACATCTAACTCCCTCTTAAATATAGCCAATGAACTGGCCTCAACTACCCTCTGTGGCAGAGAGTTCCAGAGATTCACCACTCTCTGTGTGAAAAAAGTTCTTCTCATCTCAGTTTTAAAGGATTTCCCCCTTATCCTTAAGCTGTGACCCCTTGTCCTGGACTTCCCTAACATCGGGAACAATCTTCCTGCATCTAGCCTGTCCAACCCCTTAAGAATTTTGTAAGTTTCTATAAGATCCCCTCTCAATCTTCTAAATTCTAGAGTATAAACCAAGTCTATCCAGTCTTTCTTCATAAGACAGTCCTGACATCCCAGGAATCAGTCTGGTGAACCGTCTCTGCACTCCCTCTATGGCAATAATGTCCTTCCTCAGATTTGGAGACCAAAACTGTACGCAATACTCCAGGTGTGGTCTCACCAAGACCCTGTACAACTGCAGTAGAACCTCCCTGCTCCTATACTCAAATCCTTTTGCAATGAAAGCTAACATACCATTCGCTTTCTTTACTGCCTGCTGCACCTGCATGCCTACCTTCAATGACTGGTGTACCATGACACCCAGGTCTCGCTGCATCTCCCCCTTTCCCAATCGGCCACCATTTAGATAATAGTCTGCTTTCCCGTTTTTGACACCAAAATGGATAACCTCACATTTATCCACATTATACTGCATCTGCCAAACATTTGCCCACTCACCCAGCCTATCCAAGTCACCTTGCAGTCTCCTAGCATCCTCCTCACAGCTAACACTGCCCCCCAGCTTAGTGTGATCCGCAAACTTGGAGATATTGCTTTCAATTCCCTCATCCAGATCATTAATATATATTGTAAATAGCTGGGGTCCCAGCACTGAGCCTTGCGGTACCTCACTAGTCACTGCCTGCCATTGTGAAAAGGACCCGTTTACTCCTACTCTTTGCTTCCTGTTTGCCAGCCAGTTCTCTATCCACATTAATACTGAACCCCCAATGCCTTGTGCTTTACGTTTGTATACTAATCTCTTATGTGGGACCTTGTCGAAAGCCTTCTGGAAGTCCAGATACACCACATCCACTGGTTCTCCCCTATCCACGCTACTAGTTACATCCTCGAAAAATTCTATAAGATTCGTCAGGCATGATTTACCTTTCGTAAATCCATGCTGACTTTGTCCAATGATTTCACCACTTTCCAAATGTGCTGCTATCCCATCTTTAATAACTGACTCTAGCAGTTTCCCCACTACCGATGTTAGACTAACTGGTCTGTAATTCCCCATTTTCTCTCTCCCTCCCTTCTTAAAAAGTGGGGTTACGTTTGCTACCCGCCAATCTTCAGGAACTACTCCAGAATCTAAAGAGTTTTGAAAGATTATTACTAATGCATCCACTATTTCTGGAGCTACTTCCTTAAGTACTCTGGGATGCAGCCTATCTGGCCCTGGGGATTTATCGGCCTTTAATCCATTCAATTTACCCAACACCACTTCCCGGCTAACCTGGATTTCACTCAATTCCTCCAACTCCTTTGACCCGCGGTCCCCTGCTATTTCCGGCAAATTATTTATGTCTTCCTTAGTGAAGACGGAACCAAAGTAGTTATTCAATTGGTCCGCCATATCCTTGTTCCCCATGATCAACTCACCTGTTTCTGACTGCAAGGGACCTACATTTGTTTTAACTAATCGCTTTCTTTTCACATATCTATAAAAACTTTTGCAGTCAGTTTTTATGTTCCCTGCCAGTTTTCTTTCATAATCTATTTTTCCTTTCCTAATTAAGCCCTTTGTCCTCCTCTGCTGGTCTTTGAATTTCTCCCAGTCCTCTGGTATGCTGCTTTTTCTGGCTAATTTGTACGCATCATCCTTCGCTTTGATACTATCCCTGATTTCCCTTGTTATCCATGGATGTACTACCTTCCCCGATTTATTCTTTTGCCAAACTGGGATGAACAATTTTTGTAGTTCATCCATGCAGTCTTTAAATGTCTTCCATTGCATATCCACCGTCAACCCTTTTAGAATTAATTGCCAGTCAATCTTGGCCAATTCACGTCTCATACCCTCAAAGTTACCTTTCTTTAAGTTCAGAACCATTGTTTCTGAATTAACAATGTCACTCTCCATCCTAATGAAGAACTCAACCATATTATGGTCACTCTTGCCCAAGGGGGCAGGTACAACAAGATTGCTAACTAACCCTTCCTCATTACTCAATACCCAGTCTAAAATAGCCTGCTCTCTCGTTGGTTCCTCTACATGTTGATTTAGATAACTATCCCGCATACATTCCAAGAAATCCTCTTCCTCAGCACCCCTGCCAATTTGATTCACCCAATCTATATGTAGATTGAAGTCACCCATTATAACTGTTTTGCCTGTCGCACGCATTCCTAATTTCCTGTTTGATACCATCTCCAACTTCACTACTACTGTTAGGTGGCCTGTACACAACACCCACCAGCATTTTCTGCCCCTTAGTGTTTTAAATACTTAATGAATAAAACTGGCCGAAGATGTAGTCAATCCGTCAGCTGAAAAACCCCCCCGTAAAGTGCGTTCAGTTCAGTTTAGTTTATTGTCATGTGTACTGTGGTACAGTGATAAGCTTTTATTGCATGCTAACCCGCCAGCGGAAAGACAATACACGATTGCAATCTAGCCATTTAAAGTGTATTGATACAAGTTAAGGGAATAACGTTTAGTGCAAAGTGAAGCCAGCAAAGTTCGATCAAAGATAGTCCGAAGGTCACCAATGAGTTTGATAGTAGTTCAGCACTGCACTCTGGTTGTGGTAGGATGGTTCAGTTGCCTGATAACTGCACTGAAGAAACTGTCCCTGAATCTAGAAACATGCATTTTCACACTTCTATACCTTTTGCCTTGATGGGAGAGGGAGAAGAGGGAGTGGTCAGGGTAACTTGTGGTAAACTGTGGTAGAATTTAGAACATAGAACAGGCCCTTCGGCCCACCACGTCCGTGCTGATCATGATGCCAAGTTAAACTAATCTCCTCCCCCTGCACGTGATCCAGATCGCTCCATTTCCTGCATATCCATTAAACCCATGATTGAATGGCAGAGCAGAATCAATGGGCTGAATGGTCTAACTAACCTTTACATCCCCTCTCTCTCTGTCCCTCCACGCACCCTAGTCGTCTGACTAGTTTCACTGTCGTATCCACTCATTAGTTGCCCTGCTTAGTTTCACTGATTGCAAAATTAACATAATTAATTCACTCATTAACATCTTCCCCACGGCCATCAAAGGACCATTGTGGGCTCCACCTTTCCTTGATCATCCTTGCTGGCTTTAGAGTTATAGTCATAGTCATACAGTGTGGAAACACAGGGCTACCAACTCTCACGCATTGAGCAAAATTCTCACGCTGATCACAGAATTTCTCATGCTCAAAAATATGTAATATTTTTTGTAAATAAATACATAGTCACAAACCAATGAGAATAGTTTTCTGTCGGCGGGTTTCCCGTAAAGAACGAGCAATTTGATTGCCTTAAGCTCATCGCACACAATTTAAAATGGCAATGTAACTGCAGTTCTAATGATTCCATTTGACATTCATGGAACCAAAATCTGCAGGTGCTGGAAATTCAAACTAATGCAAGAATTGTTTTGGAGGTGAATAAAAGCCATGAGGGGAATATATAAGGTGAATGCATACTCTTTTTCATTGGATATGTGATTCAAGAACTAGAAGGCATTGGTTTAAAGCAGGGGTGTCTACCAGCCTGCGAAGGGGTCCAATTCGGCCCGCGGGATGATTTGGGGAAAAAAAAAGTAGTTTAGTTTAGAGCAAAGATCATAGATCTTTGGTTTAGTCTAAACTAAACTACACATTCCCGTGCAGATGGTGTGACAGGTGAGATACAGCGGTGGTCCCAGCACCGACCGCTGACGCACCGCTCACACCTCCCACCCTACCTCCGGTGGGTCTGTGTCCGTCGGCCGCTCTGTCCACACCCCATGGAGTTTTAACCCCGGCCTGGAGCCAGGAGCGGAGCGCGTGAGTGGGGGCGTCTATGCCGCCTCCGGAGCCGCGGGAATGAATCTGGGGCTAAGGCTCCGATGCCCAACCCCCGGGTCACTGTCCCTCAACTCACCCGTACCTCAGCTGGCCCTCATTCCCGGGGGGCGGTGGGGAAGTCATTCAATTAATTCATGTGCAATGTCATTCATGTGCTGCACCTGTTGATCAGAGCCTGGCTCTACTGTGAAATGTAATTAGGAATGTATTTTAGCCTCCTTATTTATACCTAATCCAATTTAAAGCATAAACGTTGCATTCAAGTATGTTAAAAGACTCGCTACAGTATGCACCAGATTGCACAATTTCAAGCTGAAAAATGCAAAAGCTCCATACCGTAAGAGGGGGGGTAACCTCTACGGTCCCCCTCCCCCTCCTCCTCCCCCCCTCCTCCCTCTCCTCCCCCCTCAGTCGCTATGCACCCTAGCAATTTTTCACTCTCAACTCTCACCCAATGTGGGCAGCCCTGGGATGATAGAGGAGGGAGGTGATTGACAGGATGACTTGAGGGGGAGGGAGGAGTAAAGCCACGTGACCAACAATGGTGTGATGAGGAGGAAGGCGGAACTACATTTCCCACAATACATTGCGGAGGGCTGGGCCACGTGGTGATTTTTGAACTGTTTCCGGCGGCTGGGTGACGTCACATCCAGGCGGAAGCGGTCCCCCCGGCACAGCTCCGGCCCCGGGCAGCGATGGACGTGGACGCTGATGGTCGCCGGGCTACACCGAGCCCCCGCTGCCTGCTCGTCTCTCTGCTGCTCTAATATGTTGCTGCGGTTGCCGCGGGCCTGAGTTGTGGCACAATGTTTGGGTTCAAGTCGAGCAACTTCACCACCTTAATCGTGGGCTTGTTCGTTGCCTACGTGTTGCACACATGTTGGGTGATGTACGGCATCGTTTACACCAAGCCCTGTGTCAGCCCCAAGACCCACAACTGCATCAAACCCTATCTAGCCGGCAACCCGAGAATCCAGGTCAGTGTCTTCGCTGCTTTCCCCTGCTACATCATTGATTATCTTATAATATTGATCAGTTCATAGTCATGGGAGCAGAATTAGGCCAATCGGCCCATCAAGTCTGCTCTGCCATTCTATCTTTCCCTCTCAACCCCATTCTCCTGCCTTCTCCCCCTATCCTTTGACACCTTACTAATCAATAACCTGTCAATCTCTGCTTTAAAAATACCCAAAGACTCGGCCTCCACAGTTGTCTATGGCAATCAATTCTACAGATTCGCCACCGTATGGCTGAAGCAATTCCTCCTCATCCCCTTTCTAAAGGTACATCCTTTTATTCTGAGGCTGTGCCCTCTAGTCCTGGATTCCCACTAGTGGAAACATCCTCTACATATCCACTCTATCCAGGCCTTTCAATATGTGGTAAGTTTCAATGAGATCCTTATTCTTCTAAACTCTAGCGAGTATAGGCCAGAGCCACCAAGTGCTCATTATATGTTAACTCATTCATCTCTGGGATCATTCTTGTAAACCTCCTCTGGACCTGCTCCAACGCCAGCACCCCTTTCCTCAGATATGGGCCCAAAACTGCTCACAATACTTTAAATCCAGTACCTTATATTCTAGTCCTCTTGAAATAAATGCCAATATTGTATTTTTTCCTTCCTTACCATTCAACACACAAGTTAACCTTTTGGGGATCCTGTACCAGTATTCCCAAGTCCCCTTGTACTGCAGATTTTTAAATCCTCCCCCCATTTAGAAAAATATTCTATGCCTTTATTCTACTACCAAAGTGCATGACCACACACTTTACTATGTTATATTCTTCTTGCTGCTTCTTTTCCCATTCTCCAAACCTATCCAAGACCTTCTGCAGACTCCCTGCTTCCTCTACACTACCTGCCCCTCCACCTTTATTCGTATCATCCGCAAAATTGGCCACAAAGCCATGAACTCCCTAGCTATCACTTGTTGCTATAGATACTGGTCTGCAATATTGTGAGAAGGAAACCTAGCCTGGAGCATATTTTCAATTTAATGAAATACTTCCCCAAGCTCCTATTTGTTCTTTTAAGTTTTCTGGCTATTTTCATGTTGCTAGTGTTTTCGAATGTTGAGGAAACATTGGATCCATGAGAAGAATGAGACCGAACGGTTGAGATTCTGGTTAAATGCAATTTGAAGCTACAAAATGCCTTTTAGTGAAAAGGAATACTAGGCCATTTACTAAGGAAGATTCTTCAGTTATTATGAGTTTAAGAAGTATTTCAAATGTGTGAGAACAGCTGCAGCTTTGTGGTGGGAAGCAGTAAACCAGTTTTGCCAAAACAAGAGGCTTCAAACAAACCAGTGCAAATTACTCCTTCCAAGCCAGTTACATTTCTTTCAAAAAATAAGCATCTGTTCCAAACCAAGAGTGTTAGAAATTATCCTTTCCAAACACCCAGGACTGCAAAATGCAATGATCACAATCAAGAAATGTGTTCTATTTTGGATGTGCCGTGAGAACATGATACAAGTAGGTAGACACAAAATACTGGAGTAACTCTTCAGAG
The DNA here is from genome assembly GCF_028641065.1 of Leucoraja erinaceus. Classification (NCBI taxonomy): domain Eukaryota; kingdom Metazoa; phylum Chordata; class Chondrichthyes; order Rajiformes; family Rajidae; genus Leucoraja; species Leucoraja erinaceus. The sequence continues at coordinate 63,032,964 of NC_073378.1, forward strand.
CCTTCTCTCCAGAGATGCTGCCTGTCCCGCTGAGTTGCTCGAGCATTTTGTGTCTACCTTCTACTTGAATTGAATTGAATTGAATAACCTTTAATAATCCTTTACAGGAAATTACAGTGCCACAACAGCTTCAAGACAGACATACCACCACACATTTCCACAGATAGCTTCAATACTTAATAAGTTAAAATACAATGAATGAATACTAAAAAAAATCCAAAATTATTTTTGTGCATTATAAAACCTTATAGCAGCAGGTATACAAGACTTCCTATATCTCTCCGTTTTGCTGATACTTGTATCATGTTCTCACAGCACATCCAAAATAGAACACATTTCTAAGTGTTCGTTGTCTATTCCTTCTCTCCATAGATGCTGCCTCACCCGCTGACTTCCTCCAGCATTTTTTTCTACCATCTGCTCACTTAATTCAATCTTGAAATAGTGACTAAGCAGCGACCTTCTTTCGCTTAATTTCTGACAAGGCAAATTCCTCACCCTTGTATTTTGGTTCCTGGTTCTAATCTCTGATCATTTCCTAGTTGGCGGCATGGTGGTGCTGCTAAGAGAGCTGCTGCCTCACAGAGCAAGAGAACTGGGCTTGATCCTGACTCTGGGTACTCTCTGTGTGGAGTTTGCATATTTTCCCTGTGACCACGTGGGTTTCCTCCGGTTTCCCTTCTCATCCCAAAGACATGCGGGTTTAGAGGTTAATTGGAATCTGTCCAAAATTGCCCTGAATGTGAAGAGAGTGGATGAGAAAGTGGGTAACGGCACTAATTTGAACGGTTGATTGATGGTCTGTGTGGACTCGGAGGGCCAAAGGACCCGTTTCCATACTGATCAGAATCTTGTAGTTTTCAATGGGACAATCTCTTCAAATAAATTCCAGTTTAGTGTAAGTTTTTTCCCAATGTCTTTTCATCGGATAAAACCCACCCAGTGGATCAGTCTACTAACAGAGATCAATACTCTCTTCAGAGATCAATACTCTCTTTCAATACACTCAAGAGTAAACGCATTGCAGCCCTGTGCATTTGTGGAAAGACTTAAATACCTTTGTACTCCAAAATGTTTAAAAATAGAGGCCATTCACCTGCTGAATTCTTTGCCATGCACTCAGATCAACATCATTTTGTGAGTCGCGTTTTTTCTCCCAATCAATTTTTTTTTAATGAAAGTCAAGAAATTGTTCTGTTATTTTTCTTTCTTTAGTGTGAATCTTACTTCCCCCATGTTTTACTCCTTGCCCTCTCTCGTACTCCGTTCCAGTTCTTTTCTTGTAAGCATTCTCTTTTCCATCTGGCATTCTTACTGTCAGCAAACTGCAATACTGTTCTGTTTTTCATCAAAGGCATTAGTCTCTATTACAGAGACGAGTAATCGCAGAAGCTGGAATCTTGAGTAAGACACAAAATAGTGGAGTAACTCAGCAGGTCAGGCAGCATGTGTGAGGAGAGTGGATAGGTGATGTGTTGGTTTGTTCCTCTACAGACTGATTGTAGAGAGGAGAAAGCGGTGTGGGTAGGACAATGTCTAGCAGATAATAGGTAGATACATGAGAGAGGAGTTTAAATCTCCTCAAAATGATCTTATTTTGAAGAATTTCTCTTCCTCTCTCTGGGATATCTAAGAAATAAGACCCTTTCACTGCTTCCCCTCTGATTCCTGCCGATCAATAAACTCAGCTGACCTGTATACACTTGTTTGTTTTTTTGACCCACGCCAACCTCTTTTCCAGTTTCCCCCCCCCCCCTCCCCCGCCACGCCTACAATCAGGCCAAAGAAGGCTCCTGGCCCGAAACGTCACCATCTCTGTCCTCCAGGAATGTGGCCGGACTCACTGAGTTGCTTCAGCGCCTTGTGTTTTACTAAATATTAATGCTAGATCTGGCTGAGGCTGCAGTTGATCCATATCATGTTACCAACCGATCATGTTACCGAGTAATAACATGTAGCATAAAAATAGTCACCACTATCTCTTTCATTTTTTTCTTTTAGCTGGTCCTTTTTTATGTTGCCTCCATCCTTGTGGTCCCTTAGCTTTTGTAACAATATTTTCAATGTAACCCTATCTAATTCCTTTTGAAAATTCAAATAGACAGTACCCATTCAATTTATCTCCCCAGGCTGAAAGATCCTTAACGTTTTCCAGGGAACAAGATGTGTTTGTAAACAATTTCTCTGTCATCATCATGATTTGTGATACTAGTTTTTGTTCCAAGTTGCTTTATTAACATATTAATTTCCCTTGACGCCTGTGACCAGTGGAATTCCGCAGGGATAGACACAAAAAGCTGGAGTAACGCAGCGGGTCAGGCAGCATCTCTGGAGAAAAGGAATAGGTGACATTTCAGGTCGAGACCCATCTTCAGACAGCTTCATTTTCTCCAGAGATGCTGCCTGACCCGCTGAGTAACTCCAGCTTTTTGTGTCTATTTTCGGTGGAAACCAGCATCACCAGTTCCTTCCTACACAAGGTCCACAGGGATCAATACTGTGACCTCTGCTGTTGGTGATATATCAAAATGGCTTGGATGGAAACGTAGATGGATTGCTTATTCAGTTTGTAGCGTATGAACGCTGTCAAAGTACACAGCATCATGTACACAGCAGTCAAAACACACAGCAGGGTATAAATCAGCTACAAAAATCGGGATAGAAAAGGCAGATGAAGTATAATCCAAGCAATTGTGGAGTGTTGTACTTTGGGAGGTCAAATACGGTACGATAGCACTTTATGTAAGGGGAAAATATAATGGCATGATCCTTAACAGCATTGATATACAGCAGGATCTTGGTATCCAATTGCAAGCAGGTGGACTACCGTTGATTGGGCTTCTTGGTCAGCGTGAGCTAGTTGGGCTGAAAGGGCCTATTTCCATGCTGTATGACTCGATAATGATATGCAGCAAATGGGGGGATGTGGATTATGTGCTGATAAATAAGGGTTGGTCTTGGCATCGTGTTTGCCACAGACACAGTCAGGGCCTGTTCTTGTGTTGTACACTTTTATGTTTGAAGTTCATGTCCCTGGATTGAGGGGCCAGGGTGTCTCCAGAGTTTAATCCCCATCACTGCTACTTACACCAAATCCCAATCGATGTACAGTGTGAATGCAAATAACTAATTCCACCACCAAATGTTAAAGTTCTGATTTGTATCATCTGCAGTTGTACTGTGGATTTAAACGTGTTGCAGTGCTATGTTTTCACTCTAAAATGGCATGTAAACTGATACATTTCATCTGAAATTGATAACATTGAAATTCCATTCAAGGATTTTTTTTCAAATGCATTTGTCCTGCATTGCAGCCTTAAAGGTGCAAAGGTATATTTTTGTAAATTGTGCTAATGATCTTGATACTGTATTTCAGCTGAGCATTTATACTTCAACAAAAAGCAGTGTTACCGATGGGGCCAATCTAAACCTTATGCTTACTATCGACCACTTTGACGTCAACTTTAAATTTGAGAGGTAACCTTTTCGAGTTCTATCATTCATTTTTGGATATTTAGTATATGTTCAAAACCTGTAAATCCCATCTTACCAGCTGAGAGTACTTCACACTTGGCTTTGGTTAACAAAGTATAAAACACATTTTGCTCCAACTCACTTGGTCTTTCCTGTAAGTTATTGCAAATCAGAAATTAGATTTCAGTTGCTTTGGTAATTATTTCACAGAATTATGTTTATATGTTTACCTAAAGAGACTATGTTTACATATTCTGTTGTGCTGCTGGAAGTAAGAATTTCATTGTTCTATCTGGGACCAATGACAATAAAACACTTGTAATATATTTGTAAGGTTAAATGGAACAGTTTAAAAAAAATCTATATATGAAATCAGTATGAATATGGTGGGGCTGCAGAACGGATTCCGACCCAAATCTTTGTCCATTTTCCTCCACAAATGCTGCATGACCTACTGAGTTCTTCCAGGACTTTTTTGATTCTTCAGCAACTGCAGTCTCTTGTGTCTCCAGGAGTAGGTGGATGTTTAGTTCTGGTGAGGACAAGTGAATCAGGAGAAAAATTATCTTTGAATATATGTTTCTTTAAACACCCATTCTTAATTTTCATCTTTTTGTTATTTTTAGTCTGTTTAAAATGTACGTTTTGGAGGTTTCTTAGTCTTTTTATGTGGGGGAGGTGGGGAGGGTAAGGGGGAAACCATTTCTCAGTCACTTCCTGGCGAGGATGCGACTATTCTCCGAGTCTCCGACATGTCTTCGAGCTCTAGATTAACTGGGAATTAGCTAAAAAATCTTCCGCTCTTTGAGAAAGTGTTAATAATGAGACAGGTTCAGGAAAACATTTTGAGCATCTTGTACACTGCTTTAAAATTTGTTTTTGCACAGATATCAATGTCTGCTAGTGTAAGATGATCCAATAAATGTAATCACTTTTTCAACTTTAACAACAACTGTTGATATCATTATAGTTAATTAAGTGGAATGAATTGTCATTCAGATTGAATTATATTTTAGCAATATCCTGTGTTTATTTTGAATTCTATATTTGAAAGGGATGGTTGCAATTGTTTATTAATGTTCTTACAACATAGGTAATGTGCATTAAAATATGCAGACCACATGCATGCTATATAAACATATGCATATATGAACTGTTATTTCTTAAATTACTCATTCTAACATGTTGATATTTATATTTTTAAAGGGATGTCAATGTTTCATTACCAAAGAAAACCCGTAGTAATGGGACACTGTATACTCATATGTTTCTCCACCATGTTGGTATGCTACCTTGGCATGACAGCAAACACGTGTATGCCATTGGACACCTTACAACATACATGATTCCTAAGCCTGAGGAAATTAACTTAATTACAGGAGAGACCAGCAGCCAAGTAAGTGTTGTTTTAAGTAAGATAGAATGGAATTATTATGGTTGCTTTTTATAAAGTTAAATTCAAATTTGGCAGCTATTGTTTCGGAAACTGGTAACAACCTGACTTTTATCTAACACCAACAGGCAATATACCTTATGAATTTAGAACTGGTGTTTGTTGAGAAAATTGAAGGAAAGGTGGTTATTTTTTGAGGTTGATGGGTCGAGCAACTGAATTGATTAAAACTGTGTAATGCCATTCATCACAGTAGTTGTAATCGCTTATTCCCAATTGGAGATGCTAGCTGCCCTGTCATTGGCAAACGAGTGCTGTTCCTAACCTTTTTATAGTGACCTGAATAATTTTTCAACATACTTAAGCACATTTGGTCATTTGAACCAAAACTGGCTCAGATGCACAATATATGATTAAATTAAATCAGTGGAATCAAATTTTAAAAGTGAGACGCTTCACATAGATTGTACTGCATCATATTTTCAGTAGCATGATTCCAATGACATGTTTTCTCCCACATACTTTTTTTAGTTAACTGCCAAAGCTAATGTTATTTCTTTCTGTTTTTTGAGAAGGTTTTAAAATCCTGTTATAATAAAAGTAATGTATGTGCATCGGTAAGGTTTAGAGGGATACTAGACTAAGTGGGACCCGTTGGGTCCCATGTTCACACGGGAGGGCTGGTCCCCCGACGCAATATTCCACCTCTCCACCAATTCCAATATTAATGGTCAGTGGGGGGGCTTTCTGAAGCGCTGGTATGGGTTCTTGGGGTGGCAGCTCAGTCCCTCAAGCCTGATCTGCTGGCAGCTCACTCATGGCTGGTGGGCTGGCAGTTGACTCATGGCTATTCCTTGAAATTCCATTTCAAGCAGGGTGCAAGGCCACCAAATTCAAATCCATTTTCCTACCATTTCAAACAGGGTGCAAGGCCACCAAATTCAAGTGCAGTTTTTTTACCACTTTGAGCAAGGTGCAAGGCCACCAAATTCGTGTAGTTTCCTACCACTTCAAGCAGGGTGCAAGGCCACCGAATTCAAGTGCAGTTTCCAACCACTTCAAGTAGGGTGCAAGGCCACCAAATTCAAGTGTAGTTTCATTCCATTTCAAGCAGGGTGCAAGGCCACCAAATTCAAATGCAGCTTCATACCATTTCATGCAGGGTGAAACCACCATAAAACCACACAAAACACCAAACTCACAGTTCAGTAGACATTCAGTGTGTTCAGTTGATTCACAGCTCAGACAGAGTCGTGACCTCTCCCTCCCCCATCATGCAGAGACTGAGCCTCACCCACACTTCCGGGTCCTATTACCCCTCCCCCTGGAAATGGTGTGGCCTTCATGGCGTGATTGACAGGAGAGAGATTCTCACCATTTTTTAAACACTAATAACACTTTTATTTTTCATTGATGGGAAGAATTCTCTGCACCTGCTGAGCAGAGGGGGACTGAGTAAGATGGCCAAAGTTCACAGCCGTAAGTGCTGTGATTATCTAAAGTGCGTTTTATCTAAAATCAATATACAGCACAAACAGGAAGTAAGTGCATTTGCAGTAATGCCTTTTAACTTCAAGCCAAAGTACCCAAGCCACCATTTGCAGTAAGTAGTGCCTTTCAACTTCAAGCCAATGCACCCAAGCCGCCATTTGCAGTAAGTAGTGCCTTTGAACTTCAAGCCAAAGCACCCAAACAACCATTTGAAGGCAGTGCCTTTTTTACTTCAAACAAACCATGTTTTCATTTTCAAACCACATTAAGGGGACTCACAGTTGAGTAGACATGTGTTCAGTGTTATTCAGAGCTCAGATAGACGTGACCCTTTGGCTTCATCCATCTTGCAGAGACTGAGTGAGGCACACCACTTCCTGGTTTTATAATCCCTCTCCCTCCCTCCAGCAGGGGCAGCAGAGAGAATAGTAATTATTTTTTTAAACATTAATATCTCTCTGATTTGTCATCGATGGGAAAAATCCTCCGGTCCAGGAAGACGGAGGGGGGCTCTGAGCGAGGTGGCCAAAAATAACGGCCGTAGGTTGCGGCGTTCTCTCGGAAATCACCGCACAGTGGGCCAAAAGCGATCAAGATCAGACTTTTAGTAATATACTAGACCAAGTGCAGACCGGTTGGGTCTGTTCCCCCAACATGCGGTGGGGGTGGGGGGGGGGGGGGGCGGCATGCAGCATCACACGCACTAACTATCCCCCCCCCCGCTGCACTCACGCTAATTACCCCCCTTGATATTATATTAATATTATTAATTTGCTCCTTTTACCCCGTAACCACCCTATCTACTGACGCATAGCCCCCAACTTGCAGTCACATCTAGAGAGGGGGGGGGGGTAGAGAGTGAGGGCAGAGAGAGAAGGGGCAGAGAGAGAAGGGGCAGAGACACAGAGAGAGGGGGGGGCGGGGAGGAGGAGAAGAGGGAGGGTGGGTGAGAGGGGAAAGGTGGGGGGGAGAGGGGGGGGGGAGAAGAGAGAGGGGGGAGAAGAGAGAGGGGGGAGAAGAGAGGGGGGGGGAGGGGGGGAGGGGGAGAGAGGGGGAGAGGGAGAGAGAGGGAGAGAGAGAGAGGGAGAGAGAGAGACAGAGCGCGTTTGTGTAGGGAGAAAGGAGGGGGAGAGAGAGAAGGGGGAGTGGAGAGGAGAAGGGGAGAGAGGAGAGGGGGGAGAGAGTGGAGAGACTTGGGGGGTGAGGTGAGGGGAGGTGGGGAGCAGGGAAGGGGGTTTAGGGGAGGGACGGTGGGGAGGGGAGGAGGGGGGAGAGAGAGAGAGGTGGCGAGTGGAGAGGGGGGGTGAGGAGGGGGGGGGAGAGGAGAGGAGGGGAGGGGAGGGGAGAGGAGAGGAGGGGGAGAGGAGAGGGGGGGAGGGAGAGGGAGGGGGGAGGAGTGGGGGGGGTGTGGGGGGGGGGGGGGGGGGGGAGAGAGGAGAGAGAGTGCCTTTTATTTCAACCCAAACCCCCCAAACAACCATTTGCAGGCAGTGCTTTTTTACTTTAACCATATTTTCATTTTCAAACCACATTAAGGGTACTTACTCACAGTTGTGTGGACATGTGTTCAGTGTTATTCACAGCTCAGATAAATGTGACCCTCTGCCTTCCTCCAGCTTGCAGACTAGTTGAGGCACACCACTTCCTGGTTTTATAGTCCATCCCCCCCTGCCGCCAGCAGGGGCAGCAGAGAGAATGGGGAATTTTGTAAAATCATTAATATCTCTGTCATTTTTCGTCGACGAAAAATCCTCGGCACACATGCGGCGGAGGGGGGCTCTGAGCGAGGTGGCCAAAAATGACGGCCGTAGTTGGCGGCGTTCTCTCGGAAATCGCAGCACAGATCGCCAAAACCGGTCAAGAACAGACTTTTAGTAATATAGATAGATGGGCCGAACGCAAGCAAATGGGACTAGATTAGACAGGGCATCTTGGTTGGCATGGATGGGTTCTGTCGAAGGGCCTGTTTCCGTGCACTGTGACTCTGACTATCCTTGCCATTAAATTTCTCCATTAATCTACAGCAACAGCAACCTTTAGATTTTTCCTTTTTTCTCCCCCAACCCACCCTCCAAGGAAACTTCTCATTTCCAACTTTTGCCTGTGTTTCATGTCCTAAATTTAAAGGCAGTATCTTCACCTATCTTGAGCTCACAGTCTGAAACTTGGTTTATCAAACCCCATGTTGAATTTGCAATGTTAAAAATTCTACACAAGCCTTAAGCAATCATTTGGTTATATGCTGGAAGTACTCAGCAGATCAAGAAATGTCTATGGAGAATTCTGCTTCCCTTTCCACTGATGCTGCTCGATGTCAACATTTTAGTTTCATCAATTTTATTTTGTATTTTAAATATTTCTTAATGGTTCATTGGGTGACTTTTGAGCCAGCAGTAATTGACTTCAGGCCAGAACGTAATTTTGGCAAGAATGAAAGGTCATTATTTTTAATGGGTTTATCTAATTGTATTAAAAATTGCAGGTTTGGCTTAAGAGCTATTGGGATGTTCCAATCATCAATTTCGGAGAACTAGTAATACTAGCTACATCTTGGCAATCATAGATCAATAACGGGAGAAATGAAAAAACTTGTATTTTTGCACAGATTAATAAATGTCCAGTGGACTGAAAGTATAATCGTTTTATAGTGGTTCATCTTCATAAGCATTTGGGACTGCTATCAGGTCCATTAACCAGTATGTTGATATTTGTGTTAAATATTGTGCATTAATCTTATTTTAGTGTTTGTATTAAGTAATGTTAAGGCTTTCAATTTATTATAGTTCTTAGCTTTAGTTTTAGAAATACAACTTGGAACCAGGTCCTTCAGCCCACCGAGACCGCACTGATCAATGATTTCCCCGTACACTAGTTCTATCTTACATACTAGGGGCAATTTACAGAAGCCAATTCGCCTACAAACCTGCAAGTCTTTGGAATGCGGGAGGAAACCAGAGCACCCGGCGAAAGCCCACACGGTCACGGGGAGAACGTACAAACTCTGTACAGACAACACCCAAAGTCAGGATTGAACATGGGTCTCTGGGGCTGTAAGGCAGCAATGCTACTGTAGCCTATAGTCTGATTATTATCGTGGGATTCAATGACCAAGACTAACAATGTTTTTGTTTTCTTCATTAAACCAGGAAGCAGTGACTGAAACTAAAGGTCCTGAGCAGCCTGTAGCACACTGGAGATCTCGACTCACCATCAATATCATGGCAGACAACTTCACTTTTGATGGCTCAGCACTTCCTGCAGATGTGCACAGATATTTAAAACTGTAAGTTTAAATTGGAAAACAAAACTTTGCAATCATTGCAGAGTATTGCTAATTTTATACTTATCCATTTGGTGTCGAGTAAAATTTAAGTGTCGGAGTAACTCAGCAGCTCAGGCAACATCCCTGCACAAGATGTCATGTCAAGACCCTTCCTCAGACAGATTTTAGACAGCTCTTTAAGTATGGCATAGCTCCGGTATCCTTTGTTTGATAATACTCCTGTGAAGTAACTTGGAATAGATTGTAGTGTAAAAGAGTTTGTCTAATTGGAAGTAGGCAGTTTCAAGTAATGCCTGGCAGCATTGACCTTCAGATAAACGACAACTTCATGGATAGTGTAACCATCCGGCTGTTCTTGTTTACGGAGATTGGTAAGTGCTCCCATTCGATACAAGTTTTGCACCAATGCTGTTCTAAGTTGTTCTTCTGCACAATTTCCAGTATGCAATGTTGTATCATCATCGTAGAGTTATAAAGCTATGCAGAATGGAAACAGGCTTTATGGCAATTTCTTTCTATGCCGACCAAGTTGACGTATTGGGCTAGACCCATTTGCCTGCAATTGTCGTATAATCTAAGCCCTTCTATCCATATCTGTACGTTGGAAAGGGTGCAGAAGGGGTACAGCAAGATCTTACTGGAGTTTAATGCAGATAAACGTGATGCGTTATATTTTGGGGTCGAACCAAGGCAGGGCTTTCACAGTAAATGGCAGGTCCCTGAGGTGTGTTGCAGAGCAGAATTTAGTTATGCAGCGAGACCACATCCCCTTCGGCTCACCATGTCCCCGGCGACCAGCAATCACCCATACACTCCTTCTCTCCTATACTCGAAGGGCAATTTTTACAAAAGGCCGTTAATTTGCAAACCTGCTCATCTTCTGAATGTGGGAGAAAACCGGAGCAGTTGGAGTAAACCCACGGGGAGTATGTACAAACTCCGTACAGACAGTACTCTGAGTCATGATCGAACCTGGGCATCTGGCGCTGTGAGGCAGCAACTCTACTGCTGTGCCATTGTGCTGCCCTAGTTTTCTAGTTTTTGAATCCTCTACTGTGGGGAAAGATTGTGAGCATTCACTTTATCCCTGTTCCTCGTGATCTTGTACACCTCCATCAGCCTCCTACGTTCTAAAGTAAACAGTCCTAGTTTATCCAACTTCTCCCTAGAATGCAAACCTGCAAGCTCAGATAACATCCTGAATCTCTTTTCCAACAATGACAACTTTCCTATAGCTGGGCAACCAGTACTACGCACAATACTACAAGTGTGTTCTTGCCAACAGCTTGTGCAGTTGCATCATGTATTCAATACCATTCCCAACCAAGCAAGCATGCCAAATGCCACTTTCACCACACAATTCAACTGACTCGCCAATTTTTGGGAACTATGCACCCAAACTCCCAGATCTCTGTACTGCAACACACTCCATGGCAAAATCATTTATTGTCTAAGTTTTGTCCTGGGTTGAAATACCAAAGTGCAACACTTCACACTTCTCAAAGTTCAATTCCAATTGCCACTCCTAGTACCCACCTTCCCAACTGATCTAGATCCTATAGTGAATTTAGATTTTTCCTGTAGTAATCTTCGATATCCTTCCTCACTGTCCACTATCCCACCAATTTTGGTATAACCTGGTAATTTACCAATAGTGTCAACTGCATTAGTCATCCAAGTTGTAAATGTATATAACAACAGTGGGTCTCAGCACCGACCTTTCCGGCAGTTCACTGATCAAAGGCCAGCTGAGGAAGGCTGACAGGTGATAAATCTTTGTCTTGAGATATCATGCACAAGGACTCTGATGATTTTAGACCCTACTTAATGATATTTAATAATAAATTACTGTGCAACCACAAGTGGATCTGCCCTGCTGGTCGAATAGTATACAACCGATGGCGGTGATTAAGAAGTGATGCACTTGGATGATTGCGTTTGACAATAAGGTCTCAGTTTTGGCATTGTCCTGCATGTGAGTTTGCTGGTTTGACCAAGCTTGGTCAGCCACAAGATAGATGAAATTGTTAGGTGATGTACAGGTCCGCCACTGATTTTCCAGCATCGTTGGTCTTGGATCCTTTCTGGATTATCTGTTTTGCCGGACCCACAGACCTCTCGGCCTCTGAGAGGCAGCCGAGGAGCAGAGATATGGGCCTGCAAAGTCTACCGTGGAAGTCGGCTGTGGGAGGGGATCTGCCATTCCAGCTGGGCTGGTGTTCCAGAGCTCCAGTCGCAGGAGGAAAATTCCACCGTCTGATTGGGCGCGGTACTCCCGATGCGGTTGAGATCGACCGCCTCACCCGGCCTAGGCGTCACGTTTTCGGGGGGGGGGCTACTTCTGGTTGGGGGGGGGGGGGGGGAATTCATGTGCGCTCTTGTAATTTTGTCCAGATTTAAGAAGGTGCTGGACCACCAGATGCGGGAAAATCACTGGTAGACCTGTATTACATAAAGAAGAATTGGGAGAAGAAATGTGCTGAGTAGTACTGTTTTAAAAACAGATCAAATTTATATCATCAATGTGCTGCTTTATAATGCTTCATTTGCGATTGATATTTTAGGATGCAGCATGAAAAGACTGTGCAGTACCTTCCTATACTGTTTGTTGACGAGCTAAGCAATCGAGTGAGAGATTTAAAAGTGAGTCACTTTTTTGCTACCTTAAAGTCCAAAGTTATAGCAATTCATTTTCTGTCTGCTTTACGTCATCTTCATTGACTGGCCGATATAATGTATTTGTGTATTAGTGAAGATAAGTTTGCCAATTTGGTGCCAAACTCTTATGTTCCCCATTACTGCTCAAAATATTTCCAAGAATTAACCCACATCTATTTAATTCACTCTTTATGCACATGAATGCCAAACCTCATGGTAAATGAGTTATAACCACCTATATTATTTGGCTGTCGAGAAGCCCAGTGAATTATAACTAATAATCATAATGAGTGAATCGAATGAAGTGATAATTGGATTCATCTCGAATCTGCTGTATTTTGTACAGTCCATTTTGTGAAATTTTCCTGAATTGAATGGCTGTACATTTTAATTTAAGTACAAAATTCCAGGCTTGTTGAACCAGGTCCTGTAATAATTGCAACAGCTTTGTAACAACCAGTTCAATATTCTAAAATCTAATATTTAGAAACTTTTCCTTGCAGATTATAAATGGCACATCAGGGACATTACCTCTTACTATCTGCTATGATGCTATATCACTCGGAAAGCTGCGGTTTTGGACACACATGCAAGAGGCTGTCTATTCATTGCAACAGTTTGGTAAGCTGTGCGCACTTGAAAATGATTATATTTTCCATTTCTTAATCTAGTCATGTGAGAGTTGCAGGTCGCAGAAAATTGAACTCTTCCATTTTGGTTGGTTGTGTAAATATTTGTAAATTTTGCATAACCTATTTCTCAGAGTTAAATTATATCTAATGTTAAGATAGATTGTTGCATCTTTACTTATTAGTATTACATTTCCATATTGCAACATTGTTTTGTTTTTTTGCTGTAAGCTCTACAATTTAGGACCTGGGTTGAAATTATCCCACTATTTAAGTCTTTACTGTATAATAATATGATAAATGCTTTGCACTTGACAATATATATTTCTGTGTTTGAGGTGCTTTTGCAGCTCTGTGGATTGCAATATATACTATTTCAATTTTAATGTGTTCCTGGTGAAAAATTGGTATCCTGAGATCAGCAGTTTTCGGAGGTGATCTTAGTTTACTCATGATTAATAGTAAGTTAATGCAATGCTTAATTGGGTATGAATGACAACCAAACGTAAACATAGAATATAATAGAAAATGCTGGGTATCAATCAGCAGATCAGACAGCATCAATGGAAAAAGAAAGCTAATGTATTCAGATTTTCAATCATTGTAAATATGGAATATTAAAATGACAAATTCACTTCTAGTTTTGATGTATTGGGAAATAATTCTAGTAATTTAACTGAGAGGCACATCCTCATCTGATACAGCAAATCCCTGTGCATAATCATGTAAAGATGATCTAGCTATTCAATTATTCTATTTGTGCTGTAATTATGCTAAATTTTTGAATTTTGTATTATTTGCCTGTAATTATTTTATTGTTGTCAGCAGTATCTTTATAGAAAGGAACCTCACTCAAAGTTGGTTTATCTGCATTTTAAATTTTCTTTACCTTTCTAATTTTGCACATTGTAGGTTTCACTGAAAAAGATGTAGATGAAGTAAAAGGGATCTTTGTGGATACTAATCTCTACTTCTTAGCTTTAACATTCTTTGTTGCAGCATTCCATGTAAGTTATCGATAGTATACAATCTTTAGTCTATTGGGGACGGTTTTGGACCGGACTTTAATATGTTTAGATTTAAGGACACTTCCTATTCAGAGAAAGATAAATGCCTTGTTGCTTTTAAAAAAAACAACATAATATCATGTATCTAATTTAATCTATTACTTAATTGGCATAGAATATTAGAGCTGGCATGTCATGTTACAGTTTTATAAATCATTGGTCAAGAGTGTTAATTGTCATACGTATCAACAGTGGAACAATTAAATTATTTCTTGCTGCAGCTTAATAAGCCCATTAACGCAGCAACACACAAATAAATATATTAGTAAGAGTGCAATAAATTAATAACAGTAATGGGAAGTAGCCACAGTAATGCAAAATTGAAGTCCGTAGTGGAACCAGAAACACTGTCCACAGAAGATGATAGTTGCTGAGCTAGTGGTGTGCAGTGTTCAAGAGTTTGATTGATGCTGGGTAGAAGCTGTTCCCTATAACTCAGCCCCTCCAGTCCTGGCAACATCCACTCTTCTCTGGACTCTTTCCAGATTGATTGATATCCTTCATATAGCAGGGTGACCAAACCTGAATGCGGTACTCAAATGTGGCCTCACTAACGTTTTTCACATACAATCCCAATTCCATAAATAACCAGATGTGTTGAAAGCCAGTGTACCCTATCTGCAACACCATTTTCAGGGAACTATGTACACGTGCTGCTAGATCCCTCTGCTTTACAACAACTTCCAGACCTTTACTATTCACCGTGAAGATCCTGCCTTGTTTTGGTCATAAAATGCAACATCTTGCACATCTGCATTCGCCATTCCTCAGCCCATTTGCCCAGTGGATCATGAGCCTGCTGTTATTGTGTAATCTGACAGAGTGTATAAAATATGAAATGGATAAATAGGATAAGAATAAAAAATATTTTTCCTATTTGGGAGGTGTCTGAGGCAAGAGGGCATAGACTTAAGGTGAGAGGTTGGAGGTCTAGAGGGTATCTCAGGGCTCTTCCCCTCACACACAGTAGTTGGAATCATGAATGCGCTGTTGGAGGAGCCGCTGGAAATTACATTTAAGAAGCATCGAGACAAACGCTTGAATCACTAAAGCATTGAAGGCTGAAAACCTGATACGGGTGAACGGAATGAAAATAGATAGATACAAAAGTTAGCTTGGAGCTGGTCCTTGCTGTGTGTTTCCATCTAACTTGTGATATATATTAACATCTAGGATGTAAATATGGAGGGGGGGGGGCATGACTAGCAAGTTTTCAGATGACAGGAAAGGTAGTGGTTTTGCAGATAGCAAGAACATTTCTGTAAGGTTACGGGAGGCTATAGATCAGATGGAGTGCTGGCAGAATGAATTTAATCCTGACAAGTATAATGTGGTTGATTATGGGAAGTCAATCAGGGGTGGGTATTTACAATAAATGGTAGGGTGTTAAGGAATGTTAATGAACAGAGGACCTTAGGATTCATTACAGAGATCCCTAAAAATGGCAGCACCATGTGAAGAAATCATATGACAGGCTTCCCTTCATAGTTCAGAGCATAGAAATAGAAATGTTGACATGTCATGTTGCAACTTTATAAAATCTGGTTAAAATATCATGTGCAGTTTTGGTTGCTGGATTATAGAAAGGGAAAAGTTGGGACTGGAGAGAGTGTGGGGGAGATTTCCCAGGGCGTTGTTGGATTGGATGGCTTTAATTCTAGGAAGAGATTGGACAGGCTGGATTTTCTTTTGTTGGTGATAACCTGATAGACATATATAAGATTATCAGAGACAGATTGACAATGTATTTTCCAAATCCAAGGCGCATGGGCCCCGGTTATGCCTGGCTCTTTGTAGGGTACGTCGAACAATCCTTGTTCGAGGTGTACTGTGGCCCTATCCCCGAACCAGGGCATCGGAGATGTCCTCATTCTTTAGAGAACGGGGGTTCCGCTCTTCGAATATAGATGAGGCTCTCACCAGGGTCTCTTCTATATCCCGCAGCTCCGCTCTCACTCCCCATTCCCCCACTCGTAACAAGGGCAGAGTCCCCCTTGTCCTCGCCTTCCACCCTACCAGCCATCACATACAACAGATAATCCTCTGACATTTTCACCACCTCCAACGGGGCCCCAACACTGGCCACATCTTCCCATCTCCTCCCCTTTTGGCTTTCCGCAGAGACCGCTCCCTTCGTAACTCCCTGGTCAATTCGTCCCTTCCCACCCAAACCACCCCCTCCCCTGGTACTGTTCCTTGCAACCGCAGGAAATACTACACTTGTCGCTTTACCTCCCCCCTTGACTCTATCCAAGGACCTAAGCAGTTTTTCCAGGTGAGGCAGAGGTTCACCTGCATCTATTGCATCCGCTGCTCTAGGTGTCAACTGCTTTACATCGGTGGGCCCAAGTGCAGGCTTGGCGATCGTTTCGCCCAACACCTCCACACAGTTTGCATTAACCAACCTGATCTCCCGGTGGCTCAGCACTTCAACTCCCCCTCCCATTCCGAATCCGACCTTTCTGTACCGGGCCTCCTCCATGGCCAGAGTGAGGCCCACTGCAAATTGGGGGAGCAGCACCTCATATTTTGCTTGGGTAGTTTACATCCCAGCGGTATGAACATCGACTTCTATTTCAGGTAGTCCTTGCTTTCTCCCTCCTTCCCCTCCCCTTCCCAGCTCTCCCATAGCCCATTGTCTCCGCCTCTTCTTTTCTTTTACCGCCCCCCCCCCCCCCCCCCACATCAGTCTGAAGAAGGGTCCTGACCCGAAACGTCACTTATTCCTTCGCTCCATTGATGCTGCCTCACACGCTGATTTTCTCCATCATTTTTGTCTACTTTCGACTAGGTAATCAAAAGGTGAGCGGACAGTTTTAAAGGGGATTTGAAGGAAAAGTTTTGTTTAAAGTGCAAAGTTGATACCTGGAAGTCTGTCAAAGGAAGTGGTGGAGTCCAATGCAATCACTACACTTGACATATTTGGGCGGGTGCTTAAATAGCAAGGCACAGAATTATATGGAACTAATCCAAGCAAATGGGGCTAGTGTGGATGGGTAAAAAGGTAATGATAGTAGACCACATGGCTCATTCTGTGCTGTACAATTCTGACTACATGACTAAATTATTGTATTGGTTACATGAATATTTGATTTTTTTGTTTGCAGCTCCTATTTGATTTCTTGGCTTTTAAAAATGATATTACCTTTTGGAGGCGAAAGAAAAACATGGTTGGCATGTCAACAAAAGCAGGTAGGCATTAAGGGTAATTCAATGACCTTCGACAAATACTCTGATATCAACAACTCATTATGACCTCAGGAAGGATTATCAACTGTATTCTAAAGTGCCTGTTTTTCTTTAAAGCCAACTATTTTTAAACATAACTTCTGACTACAATGTTAAAAAGAATTATGTATAAGCAGGTACATTCCTTATGCCTGACCCATATTCCTCAATTCCTTGCACTTTCATGTTCCTATCAAAAAGCCTCTCAAGTGCCATTATCCTATCTGCCTCTCGCACCGGCCCTGGCAATGCATTCCAGGCCCCCACTACCCTGTGTGTAAAATTAAACTTTGTGTAGGAAGGAAATGCAGATGCTGCTGTACACCGAAGATAGACACAAAAAGTGGAGTAACTCAGCGGGGCAGGCAGCATCTCTGGATAGAAGGAATGGGTGACGTTTCGGGTCTGATGAAGGGTCCCTATCTTCCATTGAACTTTACCCGTACTTTCCTCCTCTCACTTTATGGCGATGCCCACTATTGTTGGATATTTCCACCCTTGGAAAAAGGTTCTGACTATCTGCTGTTTCTATTGCCCCTCATAATTTCATATACTTCTATCAAGTCTTCCCTCAACCTCAAACGTTCCAGAGAAAACAATCCAAGTTTACCCAACCTCTCCTTGTAGCTGACATCCTCTAATCTGGACAGTATTCTGGTAAACCTCCTATGCACCGTCTCGAAAAGCACCGCAGCCTTCCTGTAATGGGACAAGCAGAATTGCATGCAATATTCCAAATGCGGCCTAACCAAAGTCTCTTATGGCTTCCTGGCTCTTATACTCAATTCCTCCAGCAATCAATGCAAACATAGCATATGCTTTATTAACTACCCTCTCTACTTGTGCTGACACCTTCAGTGATCAATGAACTTGGACAGCAAGTTCCCTCTGCACATCAATGCTGTTATGGGTCTTGCCGTTAACTGTATACTTATAGTATAACTGTATACTATATATTGGCGTCGCCAGCAAATGTACTTACAAGACTTGCCAGATTATCTTCCTTCTACTATAAAGGGCCTGTCCCACGAGCATGCGACTCCATGCGGCAAGCGCGACCTAAAGGGCCTGACCCACGAGCGCGACATAACGTGGTCGCTTGAGTCGTACGGCCTCGTGGGGCCAGTCCCACTTCGATCGCCGGAGCGGTATGGAGTTGTGCGGAGCTGGTCCCGACATCGCGCGGGGCTCCGAAAATCTGACCGTGTTCAAAAATTCCGCGCGGCATGCTGTCCAAATAGATCAGATAACACTATACATAAATACAATCAATAGAGAGAGCAAAGGGGAAGATACAAAGTGCAGCATTTGACCTGTTCATGATGGCAAGGGACTTAATTTGAAGTAATAACCTTTTCTTTCATTGCAGTGCTTTGGCGATGCTTTAGTACTCTAGTGGTATTTCTTTTCCTTTTGGATGAAAAAGACCAGTTTATTAGTACTAATTCCAGCTGGAGTAGGTGCTATCATTGAGGTAATGTAAAAATCTGCAATTACAGACAGGATCCCTGTCAACCTTAAATGACACAAAATATTTTAATTTCATTTTGCGCTGATACCTTTCTCTGTTTGCATATAAATTAAATGAATCTGTTTGTCTGAACTGCAGGTCTGGAAAGTTAAGAAAGCCTTAAAAATCACTGTGAAGTGTCATGGTTTAAAGCCAGTATTTCAGGTGAAGTATAGTAATAAATTGGAATGCATATTTAATTATGCAATGAACAATGCTTTAATTATAGCCATTAACATTGAAACAGTTACGATTAGCAAGTGCTTAAATTGTGAGGTTCGCTAAGTCCTTTAAATGTTATAGTTAATTCATGTTATAATTTATTCAACCTGAATGTTATAATTCATTCATCCTTAATGAATCCATGGAGAAGGACATGGTTCTTGATATTTTTCTTGATTTGCAGCCAACTGATTTTGTATCTTAATCACATATACACAATTTTTTTTTTTTTTTTTTTTTTTTTTTTTTTTTTTTTTTTATTAGAAGTTAATACAGCATAAAACAGTACAGTGGCGCCTAATTTTAGGTGCCAACTATGTAATACCGTAATCCATTCTATGTACAACCTCTAGTTTTATGTTATAAGAAAAAAGTAAGCAGATCAAGAAAAAGAAAGCAATAGAAAGGGGAAAAAGTGGAAAAATAGATGGCAGAGAGTAGAAAAACGTGAAGTGTGTATATAAAAAATAAAAAAAGGAAGAGAGAAAGAGGAGAGTAGCAATAGAAGAGAAGGCCCCTTAAAAGAGAATTTTTCAAATCTGTATTCGGAGATGTAGATCTATCCGCGTCATGAACTGAAATCGGCAATCCTTACGGCACCGCTGCATCACATGATTCCAAAAAGTCGATGAAAGGAGACCAACTCTTTAAGAATTGGTCATATTTATCTATTAGTCGGAGTCTCATTTCTTCAAGGCGTGCTATGTCCATCATATTCCTAATCCACATTTTAACAGTTGGTGTGGTTGTACTTTTCCAAAATTTAAGTATCAATTTCTTTCCAATTATTAACCCATAATTAAAAAAAACATTTTGATCTTTATTTAAATTGGTATCTTCTCCTATTATTCCAAATATAATCCATTCCGTTTTGGGTTCTATTCTTGACTTGAAAATCTTTGTAAATATATCAAATATATCACTCCAAAATTTATTCAACTTTGTACATCCAACAAATGAGTGTGTTATATTAGCGTTTTGAAACAAACATTTATCGCATCTGGGAGAGACGTTTGGATAAAATTTGTTCAACCTCGTTTTTGAATAATATAGTCTATGTAATAATTTGAATTGAATTAAATTGTGTCTTGCATTAATAGAACAGTTATGTGTGTTCATCAAATATTTTTCCCATCTATCCTTCGAGATCTTTGTCATTAGCTCTTGTTCCCAATCTTCCCTTAATGCTTCTGTTGAGGGTGATTCTCTATTTAATATATTATTATAAAAGTATGATATTAATTTTTGTGAATCAGCCTTAATATTCATTGCTTCTTCTAAAGGATCTAAAAATATAGTTTGAAATCTATGTGTATGTTTCTTCATAAAGTCACATACCTGTATATATTTAAAATATTGATTATCCTTCAATTTAAATTTTAATTTTAATTGTTGAAATGATAACAGTTTGCCCACTTCATACATGTCCCCTACTTTCCTAATCCCCAGTCTATCCCATTGCTGATATGTGTTGTCGATGAGAGAAGGTTTGAATGCGGGGTTGTTCAGTAGTGGGGTTAGTAGTGATAAATTATTTAATTTCAAGGATGCTTTTATTTGTTTCCAAATTCTTATTATATTGTGAATAATTGGGTTCTTCTTATATATTATACACAATTGATAGATAGATAGATAGATAGATAGATAGCCTTTTATTGTCATTCAGACCGAAGTCTGAACGAAATTGCAGCAGTCATACATATAATACAATACAATAAAACAACAATAAACACATATTAACATCCACCACAGTGAGTCCACCCAGCATCTCCTCACTGTGATGGAGGCAAAAGTCTTAGGTCTGCAGTCTCTTCCCTCCTCTTCTCCCTCTGCGCTGGGGCGATACCCCCCGGGCGATGTTAAAAACAGTCCCGCGGCTCAAACACCGCGGCCCGGGGTGGTTGAAGCTGCCGCCCACCAGTTCTGCAGACGCAGCCGCTGGCCCGCGGCCGAACCCCGGACTCAGGCCACCACCGCCAGAACACCGTCCCAGCCACCCTCACGTGAGTACTGCGCCGTCTTCAGCCTCGGGCTGGGCCGCCCCGGACATGGGCGTCGCTTCTCCCCCGGACCGGGCCGCCCCGACTTGGGCGTCGCTTCTTCCCCGGGCTGGGCTGCCCCGACTTGGGCGCCGAACCTCCCTCGGGCTGCCAGCGCCGCACCTCCCCGAGCTCGGCCGCTCCGACGGGAGCCTCGTTCCACCCTCGGGCTGGCCGCCCTCACGGGAGCGTCCCAACCTCTTCCAGCCCTGAGCCGGACCACCCTCACGGGAGCGAGCTCAGAGCGAGTCCTGGCGGGCTCTGCCTCCGGAGCCTCGAGGTCGTCAGCTCCATTAGGCCTCAGCGCAGACGGAGGCAGAGAAGGGGAATACGACAAAAAGGTCGTATTCCCCCGCAGGGAGAGACTGCAAACCCCGTTTCAACCCCCCCCCCCCCCAAAAAACACAAACTAAAACCAAAAAACTAGACTAACCAAAACAAAATAAACAACATAAAAAACACAAAAACAACGGGACTGCCGGTAAGCCGCTGCAGCCAGAGCCGCGCCGCCACTCCAGTAATTAGTTGTGGAATTGGGTTAAAACAACAAAGCCATGTGTTCAATGCCTGGTTATCTTGTAGCAATTTGTTAAAAATGTTTAAAGTTTGCAAATTGTTCCGTGCGCCTAATGAAGCGCAGACCTACTGCCCTCCATAATGTTTGGGACAAAAACCCATAAATTATTTATTTGCCTCGGTTCTCCACAATTTGAGATTAGTAATAGAAAAAAAAATCACAAGTGGTTAAAATGCATATTGTCAGATTTTAATAAAGGTCATTTTTATACATTTTGGTTTCACCATGTAGAAATTACAGCAGTATTTATACATAGTCCCTCAATTTCAGGGATAAGTGAGCCAGTACCTTTAGCAGCCATACATGCCCAGGCCTTAACACCCCCACAAATGTGTTTCACAGCATGAGGTGGTATGCTTTAGATCTTGGGCTGCTCCATACCTTCTCTCCTCCATACTTTGCTCTTGCCATCACTCTGATATAAGTTAATCTTCATCTCATCTGTCCACAAGAACTTTTTCCTGAACTGTGGTTGCTCTTTTAAGCACTTATTGGCAAACTGTAACCTGGCCATCCTATTTTTGCGGCTAACCAGTAGTTTGCATCTTGATGTGTAGCCTCTGTATTTCTGTTCATGAAAGCTTCTGCGAACAGTGGTCATTGACAAATCCGCACCTGACTCCTGAAGAGTGTTTCTGATCTGTCAGAGAGGTGTTTGGGGATTTTTCTTTATTATAAAGAGAATTCTTCTGTCATCAGCTGTGGACGTCTTCCTTGGCCTACCAGTCCCTTTGCGATTAGTAAGCTCACCTGTACTCTCTTTCTTCTTAATGTTGTGCCAGACAGTTGATTTTGGTAAGTCTAAGATTTGGCTGATGTCTCTAACAGTTTTATTTTTGTTTCTCAGTCTCATAATGGCCTCTTTGACTTTCATTGGCATAACTTTGGTCCTCATGTTGATAAACAGCAATAAAAGTTTCCAATGGTGATGGAAAGACTGGAGGAAAGACTATGTGCTGAGAGCTCTCTTATACCTGCATTAAGGAGGCAATTAAACACACCTGAGTAATTACAAACACCTATGAAGCCATGTGTTCCAAACATTATGGTGCCCTGAAAATGGGGGGGGGGACTATGTATAAACACAGCTGTAGTTTCTACATGATGAAACCAAAGTGTATAAAAATGATCTTTAATGAAATCTGACAACGTGCACTTGAACTACATGTGATTTTTATTTTACAAATCTCAAATTGTGGAGTACAGAGGCAAATAAATAAATGATGGGTTTTTGTCCCAAACATTATTGAGGGCACTGTAAATGTCCATGATAGCAGGGATTTGAATGGTAGTCTGGTCCTACACTCCTGATTTTTCCCTTTGGACCATCAAATTGCTTTCCCTCACTTTTATTCAGTTGCCTTTTGAAAATCCTGTAATTCCCTGTAACTCACCTCAGGTGAGTTCAAATCCTGTAACTCACCACAGGTGAGTTCAGATCATAAACCATTCTCTGCATTAAAAAAAACCTTGCTCTCGATTCTCCTTTCACACTATTCTGTATTTACCGTCGTCTATTTACATAGAATTTAGAAAACTACAGCACAGGAACTGACCCATCACCCTGCAATGTCTGTGCTGTACATGTGCCTATCTCAAAGCAGAGATAGATAGATTCGTGATTAATACAGGTGTCAAAGGTTATGGGGATAAGGCAGGAGAATGGGGTTAGGAGGGAGAGATAGATCAGCCATGATTGAATGACAGAGTAGACACGATAGGCCAAATGGCCTAATTCTACTCCTATTCCCTATAACTTTATAAAGCCTCTTAAATGCCACTGTTATCTGCCTCCACCGCCATCTCTGTCAGCGCATTCCAGGCACTTAAAATTTGCCCTGTGCATTTCCTTTAGACTGTTCCCCTTTCACGATAAAGCTATGTCTTTTAATTTAGTTTAATTTAGTTTAGAGATGCAGCACGGAAATAGGCCCTTTTGCGCGCTGAGTCCACGCCGACCAACGATCCCTGCACATTAACACTATCCTACACCCACCAGGGACAATTTTTAAAGTTGTTTTTAACAGCTAATAAACTATTTTTGTTACTGCAAGCTGTGTTAAGGGCTGTGTGCTACATTATTTAATAGTGAAGTGTCGATGGAAGCAATAGCTTGTCAATTTATATGGCCTCCACAGTGTCACTAGCAGCCTGTGTTCTTAAAGTGACATTCCGCTATAACCAAAATCAGTTGCAAAGAGGTTTGTGATAATGCGGATTTACTGTATAGGGAACTGGGGGAAAGTTACTCTCATATCTATGATGTGATTAGATGTCAATGAAGAAAGATAGATTGTCAAGTGGTAATTTTCAAAGAAAGGTGACCAGGGAGGTTTTATCTGCAGAGGTGATGTTGATGGCTTCAGTAAATCAAGATATCATGTGAGTAGAGGGAACCAGTGGTTCAATGGTTCTTTATTGTCACACATGCAAACGCACAGTGAAATTATTTTCTTCTCCCGCGCACCCTACTGGGGGCTTCTGCCGTGCAGCGTACAGGAGGCCATATCGGGAACTCGGGTGTTGTAGATTAGGTTAGATGAGGTGCATGTGAACCTCAGTCTCACCTGAAAGATTGCTGGGGTCCCTGGATGGAGGCGAGGGAGGAGGTATAGGGACAGGTGTTGCATCTCTTGCCTCTCGCAGTTGCAGGGAAAGGTACCTGCAGTGGGAGTGGTATTGGTGGGATGGGGTAAATGAATGTGGAGGGAGGAGATTGGAAGATGAGATTAGTGGTGGGATCGCTTTGGAAGTGACTGAAATGTCGGAGGACGGTATGTTGGGTGCGGAAGCTTGTTGGGTGAAAGGTGAGGACCAGTGGAACACCCAACCTGCTCTGGGGAGAGCGAGAGCAGAACTATGGGACATTGAGGAGATAAGTGTGCGAGACACATCTATGACAAAAGGGGGTAAACCGTGAACAAAAGAAGACATCTCAGAAGTAAAGATGGGATATATTAGAAATTGAGGGGTGGTTAGAGCTGGAATGAGGTGTGGATGGTATGCAGATTGAAAATAGGAAAGAGGGTGAAGGTATGCCAGAATATTTTTTTCCTAACTTTCTAATTCTTATTCTAACCAATTCTGGTTGGTTTCTTCTGGAAAAAGATAATCTTTGATGGATTTTCTCCTGAACCTTTAGTCCCTAAGGGAAGATTTTGTTGCAGACCATCCTAAATTAATTTGGACTCTTGAGACTAAAGTAGACTAGGCTTCAAGTTGCCTAAATAAAGATATATTTATATGAAGCAATATAGATTACTGTTTATTTTTTCCTGCAGTTTGGAACATTTGATGAGTCTGAAAAAAAGACTGAAGAATATGATACTCAGGTATTTGGCTTGTTTTATTTGCTCTTCTACCGTGCTTCACATGGTTATTCGGGAAATAAATCTGAACTTGTTTGGGCCTCACAGATTATATTTGGTCACATTTAAGATGCATTACTAGTGTGAGACGTTGCTTCATTGAGAGAAGAGTAATTTTAAATAAAATCAGAATAGAGCAAATATCGTTGAGCAACATTTATGGGGGCGGGTAAATTGTTCATGTTTGTGGTCAACACTATAAGGTCCAAACATTTTAAGAGGCTGGCGCAATTTTTAAGAAATGTATGCTCGTCTTCATAATTTATTATAGATATGGTTATCTGTTAAAATTGTTTGTTCATCAAATGTAATTTGTGTCTTTAGGCAATGAAATATTTGTCGTACATACTTTATCCACTTTGTTTTGGTGGAGCTGTATATTCCTTATTAAATATGAAGTACAAAAGGTAATTATTATTGCCCCTTAAGTCAAATTTAAATTTGAATCTTCAAGGAATAATTATTACATTAGATTTACAATGTATTTATTTTCAGCTGGTATTCATGGTTGATCAACAGTTTAGTTAATGGTAAGTGCTAACAATGTTTTTTGGCTTTAAACAAGTTTATAAAAAAATCATTGATATCTTTGCTGAAATGCTTTTGTTGTATTGAAGTCATTAAAATTCATGTGTGGTTATTGCAGGTGTCTATGCTTTTGGATTCCTGTTTATGCTGCCTCAACTATTTGTTAATTATAAGGTTGGTGAAAAGATCATTATTCTGATTTGTGATTAAACTATTTTAGTGGAGATTAACAGGTCTTAATTGGAAACATAATTATCCAGATGCTATTTTGTGGATTATTCTCCTGTTGAACTATGTTGATACCCATTTGTGTGTGTATTATATCCTGTGTGAGTGTGTGTCTTTCAATTGATAAAAAATGTGTGCTATTTAATTCTAAACTGACAGGGTGATAGAAGTGTGAGATGTAACCTTTAGTCCACTACTTTCAATTTATCTTGTTTTTTGTTTTTCATAACTGATTTGTATAAGTCTGAACCTGACATCATACTTTTCAATATACATTAAAGTTTCTCTGAAGAGCAAATGATAAATTTGCCTTTTGGTGGTAGCCTAAGTGAATATTCATCACTATTTCCACCCTGCCTCCATCCATTTACCCCCTTCTGCCCAAAAACAATCTGACCTGCTGAGTAAGAGACTCAATGGCATCACATTATAGTCCTGGCAACAGTGGGCTGGAGTGGTGGGGGGTGAAAATTGAAGTGGCTAGAGAAATACCATCCAGTGTTCATGCAAATATGGTGGAAAATACACGAGTTGATGCTAATTTGGAAAGGTTTTATCTTTGCTATGATTGCTTTACATAATCTCTCAGATCAAACAGAGGGAATGATTTGAAATGAGCAAGACTAGGTTGGCATATTGAAGCCCCAATAGGCCAAGAATTCAGGAGACTAGATTTTGAAACACCATGTTTATTTAAAAAAAAAACCCTCCTTGCCCATGAGCACCTCAAAAAACAAAAACACAAAAAAAAAACCTCTCTTGATTGGAATACTAAAACAATAATGTCCCGATCCCCTGAATGGATCAAAGCCAATGAAATCGGTGCATATTGAGCTTGTTCTGAAATGAAATTTGTGGTAAACATACAAATACTAAACATGTTTCGTTAGTACAATTTCAAGTAATAAGTGTATCCATGAAATAAGAGGCTCCATGATCTAACATTACACGATAAATCTAATTCTGGTGTTTTTACATCGTATAATTACTTCCACAACTATGTAACACACTTTATAACCATATAACAATTACAGCACGGAAACAGGCCATCTCGACCCTTCTAATCCGTGCCGAACACATAATCTCCCCTAGTCCCATATACCTGCGCTCAGACCATAACCCTCCATTCCCTTCCCATCCATATAACTATCCAATTTATTTCTAAATGATAAAAAGTGAATACTTTAAAGTTCTGGAAATAAATTGTATAAAAAATAATATTTTATCATAAAGTTTAAAAGCCCAATTGAATCTTTGTGAAATAGCTACATTGGTTTTCAATAGTGAACTTTACTAGGTAATTAATTTGCTAGGTTCACCTGTCATTGAAGTGACTGGGCTTGATAGTCTTGCCACTCCTAATGACGTTTTCTACCATATACTAAATGCTTATTAAACAAAGCTGTTACAGCATATGCTATTTGCTCCATTTTGCTTTTCATTTCAACATATTTCTCAAAGAATGTATTTTGTTAGAATAGTTATGTTCTCGGTCAAACTCTTCATTAGCAAACTGGGTGACAAATATTCAGAATTTGGTCTGAGTTCATAAAATGTACTGGGTTGATGTACGGATGCTCTTCTCATCACACTAAAGTGGATTCCACATGTAAGCTTATAAATGTGATATTAATAATGAGAATTTTTAGAATTAATAATTTTAATTTATTTACAGTTGAAGTCTGTGGCACACTTACCATGGAAGGCTTTTACGTATAAAGTAAGCTATTTTTATAATTATATTTGCATGTCTAAACTGAAACCTAATTCATATCACACTGCAGTTGCATGTTCTCTTTTGGCATATTTATTTGCAATTCAGAATCTTGTAAAACACCTTTGCTTGCATTGAGCATAACTGAACGAAAGCTATTATTGCTGCTATGTCAAGTGGCATTATTGTCTGTCAGTCAGATGATGGTTTACATTTAATAAAAAGTACTTCTCTCAATGATTGCCGTTCCAATCTGAGAGATTGGAATTTTGTTGTTCCCTTACAGAAAAGTGCACATAATTTAGTTATTGAGATTTTACTGGATTAACTTCGATAATTTAACTTCAAAGCACTTTTTAAACAAAAAGTATGAATGATTGTGTTCCACTCGCTGTTTGAGAGACTAGCGTCCTCCCAGAGCCAATCTGGTGACTAAGGTTGCCTCTTCTTGGCGATAGAAGCAAATCATGAAGAAAGATAGAGGTTAGAAGTCAGTATGGAGGATGATGAAAGCAAGTTCAGTTGACAGGAGCATGGCAGGATTGTTGGTTTAAGTTGCATTTATTTCAATGTGAGAGGCCTGATGGGTAAGGTGAATCAACTGCATTGATAGGTACCTGCAACTGAGAGGTTATAGCCATGACACAAACATGGCTAAGGGAGGGACAGGACTGGCAGGTGCTTAATTCCAGAGTACAGGTTCTACCAGTTAGACAGAGATTGGAGTTCCTGGCTCTTGTACTCAATGTCCTGACCTATGAAAGTAAGCATACTATATGCTGCCTTTACCACTCTATTTACTTGTGTCACCATTAAGTTGCTATTTAGCCGGCTTGAAATGCAGCCAAGATTTATTATATTGGGATTGGGATCAGGGTAGTATTACCCATGGATTCTGTATCCCACCACTTTCTAAAACAATGGCTTGTATAAACTAGAGCGTTTGTAGTTTTATGATATTAGCATAAGGATTAAGATGTTTATTACTACAGAAAAGAGCAATTTATTTATAACCATTACGGAGGCAGTATCAAAGTTTAGCTTCTTTGCTACCTTTCATAATTTATTAAAATGCCCAGTATTTAAATTCAGTTCTTGCTTTTTATTCCTGGAATTTTTACATTGAAAATTATTGAGTGTGGAGCTAGTGAAAATACTATGGTGTTTCTATTATGTTGTGGTTTCATTTTTGTTTTCTCATCTCAGTAGTTTGTTCTACCCTGCTCATTAATTTAAGTGTTAGTTCATGTGCTGCCAAAACACATTCCTATTGCAGAATTGATGGATAGTTCCAATTTCAATTGAATACCGTGGAAAATCCTTGGAGTATATCAGAGTTATACACGTTTAGAGGAATGAGGTTGTTGATAAATTGCATTAGTACATAGATATTGTATGAATGTAGTAAAATAAACTATTTCAATAAGACCAGGCAGGTCATTTGTTTTATTACCATTTGTGCCTAAAGCAAAAATCGCATCATTGTTACATCTTCAACCACTCCTCTCAGTGCAAACAAACACACATCTGAATATGGAATATTGCAAACATTGACTTCATTGTATAGTTATATCCATTCTCTCCACATTACATATACATAGTAATATGATGTAGTGTTATTTTTCAAAGTTCTGACTTGAAAATATTATTTATCTTCTACTATCACAATCTATCTTCCATTGCAGGCATTCAACACCTTTATAGATGATGTATTTGCCTTCATCATCACCATGCCAACATCACATAGACTAGCTTGCTTCAGAGATGACGTGGTGTTCCTTGTTTACCTGTATCAGAGATGGTAAGATTACTCAAAATATTATTTTGAAATGAAAACTTGTATACATACTATGTTCTGCACATCAATCAACAGTTTCATTAGAAACATGAATCCTTTCACTTATGGAATTGGAATTTACTCCCAAACCTATTTTGTTGGGTTGGAATGTCTTGTTAAAAAACATGTATTGTGCCTCTGCAAAACACATATTGTCTTTAAGTTAGTTCCTTCTGTAAACTCCAGCTGGGTACAAATTCTGTGGATACCACTTTTACCCACAGTTTTTGTTTTCAGGAAAATGGAACATCAGGCAGAGAAGTAAAATAGGAAAGCTAACACTAAAAATAACATGTCGGAGGCTTCAGAATTATAGTTATACAAAACGGCCTTACTTCTTACCGACCAAGATGCCCCATTATGCTAGTCCCACCTGCCTCTAAACCTTTCCTATCAATATACCTGTCAAAATGTATTTTAAATGTTATTGTACCTGCAGGAACTTCTTCCTCAATCAGCTTATTCCATATACCCACCAAAACATTTTCCCTCAGGTTCATAGGACTATGTACAGGCACTCCTAGATCTCTCTGCTCCACGTGCCTGAAGGCCCTGCCATTCACTGTGAAGGTCCTACCCTAGCTTAACTTCCAAAAAATGCACCACCTAGCATTTATCTGCACCAAATTTCATTTGTCATTCCTCAGCACCACGTGCCTCGCTGATCAAGATGGTTTTGTTCACCACTGTGCACAGAAAGCTTCAAAACATTGTTTAAAAATGTAGAGAAATTTGGCCCTTGATTTTCCCTTTGTGACTACATTTGTGCCATTTTGTTGTATCATGATAAACAGATATATGACTTAATTCTGAAATTCTGTATTATTTTTCATTGCAGGCTTTACCCAGTGGATAAAACAAGAATAAATGAGTTTGGTGAATCATATGATGAAAAAGACACAAAGAAAAAGCTGCATAAGGAATGACTTCAGACTGAACTTACTCTGCAATTAGTGTCTGTTCTGTTGCAAGCAATCTTTATGCGCTGCTGCCTGCAGCACAGTGACTTAATTGACCTTTCCTACTGTGACTGCAGTATCTCCAGCAGTGCCAATCTCCTTGGATTTATAATTCCAGGTCATACTTCTGAGTTAAACAGTAT
The DNA here is from genome assembly GCF_028641065.1 of Leucoraja erinaceus. Classification (NCBI taxonomy): domain Eukaryota; kingdom Metazoa; phylum Chordata; class Chondrichthyes; order Rajiformes; family Rajidae; genus Leucoraja; species Leucoraja erinaceus. The sequence goes on from NC_073378.1 coordinate 63,063,312, forward strand.
TACACGTACAAAGATAGAAATTATAAACAATAAAGTTGCTGTTTGACAGCACAGTTTAGATTTGTAAATTGTCGTTTGTTCCAAGAGTCCATTCAACTGAGAGATGTTTTGGGGCAGTAACCAGTCAGAACGCCTGCCACAGTTGATCTACTTCATTAAGGACTGAAGTATTCACGCATCCACGCACTACTGTTCCCAGTTTGGTTTCTGTTTATTTCTTTCCAATTTTTCTTTCTTTGTGTACATTACCTAAAATGTGAATGATTTATGTGTCAACCAGTCAAAGTTTTTGGTTTTGTGCAACTGTAGTTATTAGAATCATTAAGCTGTATGGCACGCAAACAGGCCCTTCAGCCCATCTTGTCTATGCCGACAAAGTTGACATACGTGGCTTGTCCCATTTGCCTGCATTTGGTTGATAACCCTCTAAACCCTTCCCATCCATATATCTGTCCAAAAGTATTTTAAAAGCCATCATTGTATCCACTTCCATAGCTTCCTCTGGCAGCTCATTCTAAATATATAACAGCATATTGAGGGAAAAGATTGCCCCCATGTTCCTTCTTGTATCTCTTCCCTCATCTCTAGTTTTAAAATCCGTTGCCCTGGGGGGAAAAGTGGAAAAACTAATGAATGTTAAATTTTGCCTAGTTCCATCTATTTTGCAAGAAAAAGCTTTTTATTAATTTTCAAGTCACTTATTAAACACATACAGGTAATTGATTTGTATAAGGGGCGAAAACTTAACCGTTCGAAAGAGAAAATATTTTTTCTATTATTTTAAATTAATTTAAATTCTTAGGATTCAGGTTTATTTTTGACTTAAGGATGGTAATTTTAAAAGTAAAGATCATTTCTTAGTTTTTTTCATTGGCTCATCTTAAAATAGTACTTTCTCATTTTTATTAACCTGTAAAATTTGATTTGCTGAACAGGTGTAGCGAGTGAGATAAAGTTATTTTGAACACTCAGATAATGTCTTTTTCTGAAAATTTATTTCAGGTTTTATGAAATCTTAGATGTGATGTAGAAAAAGGCACCAGCCCATTCAGTCCACTTTGATCATCAACCACCTATTTTCCACTAATCCTCCATTAATCATTAATCCCCTTTTTAATTTTTTCATATTCTCATCAACTTACATATTTTACTATTCATCTACACACTCGTGGTAATTTATAGTAACCAATTAATCTACCAACCTATACTACTTGGGATGTGGGATGAAATATGGATCACCGTGAAAATCCATGCAATCGCAGGGAGAAGGTGCAAACTCCACACAGACAGCACCCAAGGTCAGGTTTCAAAACAGGTCTCTGACACCATGAGGCTGCAGCTTTGCTGGTTGAGCTGCTATGCTGCCTTTACATTTACCTTGGTGAAGGTTGGTGCATCATTTTCAAGTATAATGCTTATGCTGCTGAACATTGAGATGTTAATCTTTTCATATGGATGGCATCGATAATTGATCCTCATGTTGCAGATAGTAATTCTTAAAGGTTACTGTGTTACAGCCTCTTGGTCTTGGTGTAACTCATAGAAAGTCAATTGCAGGAACTGACAGACTTTCCTCACTCAATGTATTATGTTATGGTTGAATCTGCTAAAACTACAATGTAACTACATAAATGCAACATCACTGTTATTTGTAGTGATGTACAATAAAGTATGCGTGGAAAGTACCAATCCAAAGGGTTTAAAAAAAAGAGCAAAATAAACATGATGGAACCCGGCACAATTTGCACAAATGGCTAATAGTAAGGTTAATAATAGCAACAATATTTTAGCTATAAGCACCTTGGCTCTTGGGTCCAGGACTTTGGACAGGATAGTGCCAGAGCAGTAGAGATGCTATCTTAATGCCAGTGTCGATCTGACTACGAGTCCTTGTCTGTACGGAGTTTGCTCTGGTAAACCTTTTCTGTACCCTTTTCAAAGCCTCCACTTCCGTCCTAATAATTGGAGAACCACAACTGTTTACAATACTCCTGTGGTCTTGCACAGAGAGGAGCTTTCTAACTGCACTGGAAAAATAAGGTTGGAACTTCAGATAGGAGAGATTCGTTGCAAAAAGATGGCTTTTACGAATAATAATAATACATTTTATTTATTGGGCGCCTTTCAGACATCTCAAGGACACCTTACATAGGTTAACAGGAAATATAAACATATAATCAGAATAAAATAAATAATAAAGACATCACAGAAACACAAATTAAAAACAGAATTCAGTCCAAAAACACAATGTGAAGAGAGAGCAGCGGCAGCTAAAGCGCGCCAGCGTCCACTCTCCCTTCACGGCAGCCATCTTGGACAAAGACTAACAGGATTACCTTGCAGACAAAAAAATCAGTCCAAAGTCAGGCCTATTGAGGCCACCGCAATTGCCTCTACGGAGGCCCGATGTTCCTGGCCATTCTCACCGGGTGGTCTTGCACCGGCATCGGGAGAGTCCTCTCAGCGGCTGGGCCACCTGGAACGGCCGCTATCTAGCTCGAGACCGCGGCTTCTGAAGCCGACAAGGCCGCGCCGGTTTGGAGCTGCCAGGCTCCCGATGTTGAAAATGACGCCACCCACCGCTCCGCAGCCCGGAGGTGTTGAACACGGCGGTCTCAGCTCACCCGAGCTCCAGCGCGTCGATCCAGCGCGGCGACCCAGGCAAGGCATCGTCCGCTCCGTGATAGCTCTCCAGCGCTGTGCCACCACCAAGGCCGAGGTGCTGGGTGGTCCCCGCCAGGAAACGGCGCTCCAAGCCCGCTGGTAGGCCACGAGGACGGGTTGACGGGCAGCCCGTAGTAAAAGCTGCCTCACCGACCAGGTAGGGACCTAGAAGTAAAATTAACCCCTACCCCCCACAATTAAAAAGTCCATATCCCCTACGGACAAAAAACAAGACTCACTAAAAACTTTAAAACAAGCGAATTAAAACGGACGGCTGCTGGCTAGCAGCCGTTCCCCAAGATGGCTCCTCCTTGATGAATGGGCATTAAAGTGCAGTGCCCATTTCATCAGTAGATTAGTTAGTCATACAGTGTGGGGAAAATGTCCTTCGCCCAACTTGCCCATGCCGAATAACATGTCAACACTAGTCCCACTTGCCTGCCTTTTAGCCCATATTACTCTAAACCCGTCCTATCCATGTGCCTATCTCATTGTTTCTTAAATGTTGCGATAGTCCCTAACTCAACTACCTCCTCTGGCAGCTTGTTCCATACACCCACCACCCTCTGTGCCGCTTTCTCAAGGGCCTTGAGTGCTTCACAGATGGAAGTTACGGTTTGATACTTATAATAATCCTCATTTTAGATCATGTCTCCTTAGAGTAGTGATTGCACTATCATTGTGTACCTGTAAATTAACTAGTTTAGAGATACAGCACAAAAACAGGCCCTTCAGTCCACCGAGTCTGCAACAACGCGATACCAGTACTCTAAGGGCAATTTACAATCTAGCGAAGCCAATTAACCTCTAAACCAGGTCTTTGGAGTGTGGGTGGAAACCGGAGCACCCAGAGAAAACACACGCGGTTACGGGGAGAACGTGCAAATTCCATACAGACAGCACCCGTTGTCAGGATTGAACCGGGTTCTGGCGCTGTAAAGCAGCAACTCTGCCACTGGGCCGCGCCCTAGAAATCTTGGAGAAATCGCACTTTGTGAACAATTTATGCTATCCTGCAATTTGACTAGCCGACTTTTAAAATCAAGAACTGGCGCTGCTGTATCGGCCAACTATTTTGATCAATGTATTACTGCTAACAGATTATAATATTCTTGCTGGCATGGAAGCTTTTAGTTTTTGCCTGTTATATTTGGGATTATACCACTGTAAGTAGGTATGTTACAAAACCTACCTGAATCGTGGCTGAGCATCTGCCCTACCCCGTGTGTGTGATTTTGGCGCTGTTTAGAGGGGGCGGGTTTAAAACACGATTTTTACTAGGCTGTTCCAATCGAAAATGTTCAGCCTAGTAAATCATTAACAGAAAATCGCTGAAAGACCCCGTCGCAAAAGGTATTATTAGTTTTTATGGCCTTGTATAATAGTTATAGTAGTTTAAAAATCACTCTCTCAACCCGCAACCTCTCGCAGCCCCAGGGTTTTATAAAGCAAACAATTAAAGGTATGTACCTTATTTTTACATTAAATGGGGCTTGTATATAACCCTGTTATTAAAGATTTCTATAGCGAGTAGTTCATTTTGGGCTCTTTATATCCCGCAGTATTTTTCTGGGCACTTGAGGGCACAAATCCAGCGCAATGTGAACGTTCTAAACCAGCGCATTCACAGGAACCCACTAGAAAGCCGATTTTAATTGACTTTAATTTACAGCAAATGAACACTAAATTCCTTCTATTTGGCCTATAAATTGATGTAAATGAGATTTAAAAATCATGTTTTATTGTGAATTATTTGTGAATATTATTTGGACACTTGGGCTATTTAAAAATGTTAATCATTTATTAAGAAATGGATAGATGTTTAGATCTAGTTATTGAAGTTTGAAATTAGCTACAATTGGGTAACTAACTAATTATATGCTTTAATTTCAGGTCATCCAAGTAAGATTATTTATATTTGTTTCAGAATGCTTCAATCTATGATAACTGAAAATTTCATTCAGTTCTCTTAATTTTTAAGAAGCTTATGGGTTTTTGACTGTCCACGATCACAGCTTTTTTGTTATGTCCATAGAAAATCAATAGGGAACAAGGTGCTAATTTCCGAGGCTGAAAATAGCCATAACTTTTTTATTACTTGAGATATGAAAGTGAATTAGGTGTCAAATTATACTTATTGTTATGCTTTATCTGATGGGATAAATTGCAGACTTGATTTTTTAAATCTCAAAATTTTGTAACATTGCTACTGTAAGGCAGCAACTCTACCCCTGCGTCACCGTGCTGCACACATTTTGCACAAAAAAATTGCAGCCTCACCAAAGTTTAAAAACCGATATGACTTCCTGATTGTTTAAGAAGGAACTGCAGATACTGGAAAATCGAAGGTAGACAAAAATGCTGGAGAAACTCAATGGGTGAGGAAGCATTTATGGAGCGATTGAAATAGGCAACGCTTCGGGCCGAAACCCTTCTTCAGAAGTCATTCCTGATTCTTGCATTCAATGCCCCGTTGTTATGTTTCTGTACTGTGAATTCCATGCAATCCAAAGCAAAGATCCTATAGCGGAGCCGCTATAGGATCTTTGATCTAAAGATGCAATCTGCACGCGTTTGGAAGAGAGGGAGAGTCAGTTTGATTGGTGGGAGGGAGAAGATCCGCTCCGTCTATGATCTTTGGCAGCGACAGCGAGCTCCGGGACTGCATGTAACCACTCCTCCCTCCACCAAAGATCTTATAGCAGAGCTGCTCTAAGATCTTTGCTCTCCACTGTCTCCAGCCCAGCGTGCTCTGTGATCGCCGATGATGGTTGAAGACGGGTTGCAAACAGAACGGACTACGAGTGCCCCGCTGTTGCCGGAGAAGCGGATAATGAATGATAGCGGATTGTACCGGTTGCTGGGGGCTCTCTATCCCCGCGTAACTTCCATAGAGACGTTCATTTCCCAGATCGACCATGTTGCACCACCAGTTTTAGTGGAGGCGGCTGATACCGACAACTATAAACGTTTTATCTCCCAACTCACCGTGTGCGTCCCCGGGGAAGCAAAGCCTCTGTGGCAGCCGGTCACATTTCAGCAGGTAGGAAGCAAGGCTGTTGGACCCGAAAGCAAATGTATTATCACATTCTTGCAGCGTGTAAGGAATGAGTGTTTGGCGCCTTCTACAGTCGAAGTAACATTTTGTTGATTGGTGGAAACTTTCTAAAAGGTTATTTGGAATCAATCTAATTGGTTGACTAACTTCCCGCTTGACAAAGCATGAAAGGTTAGGCTTTTTAAAAGTTAATTGTCACAAAGTTGATGTCGCAAACTTTCAATCCAGGCCAGATGATCGACACCAGATTTGTCTGAAGATTTGTACCATGTGATATTGCAGCCAAGTGTATTTCAAAGATCCTATAGCAGAGCAAGATAGGCTACTCCTGCTAAATGCAATGGACTGACGTGTAGTACGCTATGGAGGGGATCATGGGCATTTTTCCACGCCCATTTTTAGCAACCTGAGCCTACCTGACCCGACCCGACTCGCACTTAATCAATGTTGCGGGGCAACAGTTTGTGTCGGTTAGATTCATAAATCTGTCAGTTCAAACTTCTTGTCAAGAATAAAATTTGATTCCGGTAATTGTCTTTTTTAATGTTTTTTAGGATGTTTTGTGTTGCGTTGTAATCCCTCCCCTAAACCAGCTCATGGCGCAGCCCTCATAAGGTCATGAAAGCCCTGTCCCACTGTACGTGTTCATTCAAGAGCTCCCCCGAGTTTTAAAAAAATCACTCGTGGAAGCACGTAGAATTAACGTAGCGGGTACGTCGGAGCTCGGGGATGTCTCTTACGGGCTCGTAACGCTAATGGCAGGTACTCGGGAAACGCGGTAAGCTCGGGAAGACTCGTGAAGATTTTTCAACATGTTGATAAATGTCCACGAGAGCCCCGAATACCTACAAGCGGCCATTACCGTAAATCTCCGAGTTCGAATCAGGGCAAACTCGGAGAGCTCTTGAATGAACCCGTACAATGGGACAGGGCTTTAAGTGATAGAAGCAGAATTAAGCCATTCTCATCTCTCCCTCCTAACCCCATTCTCCTGCCTTCTCCCCATAACGCCTGACGCCCATACTAATCAAGAATCTATTGATGTCTGCAAAGAATTCCACAGATTTACCACCGTCTAACTAAAGAAATTCTTCCTCATCTTTTTAAAGCAACATCTTTTAATTCTGTTATAACATCTAGTCCTAGACTTTCCCACCAGTGGAAAAAAGGCCAAAAGGGATTTCTGCTGGAGGATGCGGGGGATGTTCAGCAACTGTGGCAGGGCTTGAATGCCATCACGTCCTACAAGGCGAAACCAGGAGGCCGCTCAACCGACAGCGAAGCATCACTCCCTGACAAGCTCAATGTGTTCTTTGCACCGTTCGATAGGGAGAACACTGATGTGCCTTCGCGAGCCCCCATTTGCCCTGACGGCATCACAGTCACAGAGACTGACATCAGAAGATCCTTCAGGGGGGTGAACCCTCGGAAAGCGCCTTGATCTGATGGTATACCTAGCCGAGTTCTCAAGACCTGTAGAGACCAACTGGTGGGAGTTTTTGCAGACATTTTCAACCTCTCAATTCTGAGATGTGAGGTTCCCACCTGCTTTAAGAGGGCCCAAGAAAAGTAAGATGACGTGCATCAATGACTGTCAACCATTGGCACAAACGTCAGCGGTGATGAAGTGCTTTGAGAGGTTGGTTATGGTGCACATCAACTCCTACCTCGACAAGAACCTCGACCAACTACAGTACGCATACCGCCACAACAGATCAACGGTAGATGCAATTTCACTGGTCCCCACTCCGCATTGGACCACTTGGACAATAAAAACACTTACGTCAGGCTATTGTTTATAGACTACAGCTCGGCACACAATACCATCATCTGTTCCAAGCTGGTTACCAAACTCATGGAACTGGGCCTCTGCGCATCCCTCTACAATTGGATCCTCGACTTCTTCATTCACAGACCACAGTCTGTTTGAATTGGTGGAACCACTTCATCCTCAGTAACAATTAGTACGGGAGCACCTCAAGTCTGCGTGCTCAGCCCCCTGCTGAACTCTCTCTATATCCATAACTGCGTAGCCGGTCATAGTGAGAACTCCACCATCAAGTTCGCCGACGACATCACTGTGGTTGGACGAATCACAGATGGGGACGAGTCAGAGTATAGAAGTGAGATCGACCAACTGACCAAATGGTGCCAGCACAACAACCTGGCTCTCAACATCAGTAAGACCAAGGAACTGATTGTGGACTTTAGTAGGGGAAGGATGAGGACCCACAATCCTGTTCATATCAATGGGACGATGGTGGAGAGGGTCAAAAACTTCAAATTTCTGGGAGTGCATATTTCAGAAGATCTTTCCTGGACCCAGCACACTGATGCAATTATGAAGAAGGCACATCAGTGACTACTTCCTGAGAAGATGACGGAGATTCGGCATATCGAAGAGGATTCTCCTAAACTTCTACAGGTGCACAGTAGAGAGCATTCTGACTGGTTGTATCGTGGCCTGGTTCGGCAACTTGAACGTCCAGGAGTGAAAAAGACTATAAAAAGTTGTGACCACTGCCCAGTCCATCACTGACTTTGACTTCCCCACCATCGAAGGGATGATCGTAGTCGCTGCCTCAAAAAGGCAGCCAAAATCATCAAGGACCCACACCATCCTGGCCACACACTTATCTCACCATTGCCATCGGGAGGAAGGTACAGGAGCCTGAAAACTAATGTCCAGGTTCAGGAACAGCTTCTTTCCTACAGCCATCAGGCTATTAAACGCTACAACGAATAAGCTCTGAACTCTCAACCGCAAAAGACTATATTATTATTGCACGACATTTGTTTATTGAACTTTTTTTTTTTTTCTCTTCCCCCGTAATGTACTATGTTTACATATTCACATATTCTGTTGTGCTGCAGCAAGTAAGAATTTCATTGTCCCGTCCGGGACACATGACAATAAAACACTCTTGACACATTAACTCTATCCAAGCCTTTTGGTAAGTTTCAATGAGGGACCCCCTCATCCTTCTAAACTCCAGCGAGTACAGGCCCAGTGCTGTCAAACGCTCATTATATGTTTACCCCCTCATTCCTGGGATCATTCTTGTGAACCTTCTCTGGACACTCTCCAGAGCCAGTGCATCCTTCCCCAGATATGGTGAGCAAAATTGCTCACAATACTCCAAATGTGGTCTGACCAGCACCTTATAGAGCCTCAACATTACATCCCTGGTTTTGTATTCTAGCCCTCTCGAAATAAATGCTAGCATTGCATTTGCCTTCCTTACTACCGATTCGACTTACAAATTAACTTTTTCAGAATCCTTTATTGCCACTGCCTTCTGTCATCCAGCCAACCTGCTATCAATGCTAGTATCTGCCCATTGTTACCATGAACTCTCATCTTCCTCAGCAGCCTCACATGTGGCACCTTATCAAAGGCTTTCTAAAAATCTAGGTAAACAGCATCCACTGACTCTTCTTTGACTGTCCTGCTATTTACTTGCTTAATGAATTCCAGCAGATGCGTCAGGCAAGATCTACCCTTCACAAAACCATGCTGACTTTGGCCTAATTATCTTCAACTTCTAAGTACTTTGTAACCTCATCCTTCATAATCTTACCAACCACTGAAGTCAGACTAACTGGCCTATAGCTTCCACTATTCTGCTTTGCTCCCTTCTTGAACAGTGGGGTAATATTGGCAATTTTCCAATCATCTAGCATCACTCTGGACTCTAGTGATTCCTGAAATATCACTACCAATGCCTCCACAATCTCTCAAGCAACCTCTTTCAGAAACCTAGGGTGTAATCTGTCCAGTCCAGGTGACTTATCCACCTTGACACCTTTCAGCTTCCTAGGCACCTTCTCCTTAGTAATAGCCACTCCACCCCTTGACTTCCTTGAATTTTGGGCATTTCTGGTGTCTTCCACTGTGAAGGCTGATGCAAGACTGACGACTGATCCCTCCTATGAAAATCTCTGGTTCCATGGAATTAATGCAACATAAGTTGCTGCAGCAAGTAATTTTGTGCTGTGAGTTGCACTTCTTTACCCTGCTGCAGACCCTTTGACTGCAATTTTTTCTGGGGGTGTCTACAAAGATGTGGAGGGTTCCTTGCATCTCGACCAACATTCTACTCCCAGTCTGAAGATGGGTCTCAACCCTCGAAATGTCACCCATTCCTTCTCTCCAGAGACGCTGCCTGTCCCACTGAATTATTCCAGCATATTTGTGTCTATCTTCGGTGTAAACCAGCATCTAGGTTCCTACTTACACAAGTACTAGAATGACACTGCTTAGAAAGCAGTAATTTGCTGTTAGCTGCACAGATCAGCTGCTTGAAAGGTTGCAATTAGTCCAGCTCCTGTGCCCATATCCGAAAACCCTCTAAATTGTTCCCTTTCGAGTAATTAAACACATCACTTTTGGCAGTCATTATTGAATCGACATACACAATTCCAAAAGTATATCCCAGATTAAAACAACACTTTCCTTAAAAATGTAACCTCATATCAACTCTGGAATTTTCATTAATAATCTTAAGTTTAAATTATTTGGTTACAAATACCCCATGCCTTTGGAAACCAATTCTCCTTTAATAATTATAAATTATTATTAAAATATATATATATATTTTAAATAATACTTAAATTTTTTGAAATTCTTGTGAAATCTTAAATTTCCTTTGCTCCTTGAAAGGTGAACCACCTTGGAGTTTTCCAGACTCTTTCCATGACAGAGGAGTTCAATCCTGGCACAACGATCCGGTATAAATCTACAGCAAAATTGCTCAACAAACTCAGAATTGATACTGAAATTGGGATTTTAGAAAGGCTTGTAGAAATAACGAGCTGCTTATCGTTATCGTGCAAATCAGGAAAGGCTTATCATTTTTCCTAAGTATAATTTGGTGTTTGTTAAGCAAATGGAAATTATATTAAAACTTCATGCCGTATCAGCAAAAAGATGTTCAGTTATAAACTTAACCATCATTAATAATGTGAAAGCTATCATGATACCAAATTTGGAGGTGAGAATGATGGCATTTCCTGCATTTATACTGCTGATCACTTTTTTAAATGGGGAGGTTGAGGTTGAACATAGCTAAGGAATCTGGATATTTTGAAATTACTATTTCTAAAAGTCTTGTTTAAGAAGGAATTGCAGATGCTGACAAAATCGAAGGTAGAGAAAAATGCTGGAGAAACTCAGCGGGTGAAGCAGCATCTGTGGAGCGAAGGAATAGGTGACGTTTCGGGTGGAGACCCTTCTCGACCCGAAACATCACCTATTTCCTTCGCTCCATAGATGATGCCTCACCCGCTGAGTTTCTCCAGCATTTTTGTCTGCCATTTATAAAAGTCTGATTTGTATAGACATTGGCATTGCTGCATCTTATATGATGCTTGTCATGTATTCGAGTGAGTTTGGCACCCACCAAATGTTACCACTGGAGAATTGGGGCGAACTGAGGCCAGGTTGAAAGTACTTGTGGACAGATACTCCATTCCAGATGTAAATAGCCAAAGAATACAATCTGAAGTTAAAGATCATTCTTAATCAGTATTCATATTATAACTGTACAGCAAGTTGTTAGTTGTTAGAACATCGTGACCGCTTCCAAGACTGATTCACATTCAGATTCGGATTTAAAAAAAAATGTTATTGTCATTGTGCAGTGTACAGTACAGAGACAACGAAATGCAGTTAGCATCTCCCTAGAAGAGCGACGTAGAATATGAGCAATAAATAAATATATTTACGTGCATACAGTCATAGTAGTGCAATTATTTTTTTCCTGGTGGGAGGAGTGTCCGGGGGGGGGGGTGATTGGCAATCACCGAGATACATTGTTGAGTAGTGTGACAGCCGCAGGGAAGAAGCTGTTCCTGGACCTGCTGGCCCGGCAACAGAGAAACCTGTAGCGCCTCCTGGATGGGAGGAGGGTAAACAGTCCATGGTTGGGGTGAGAGCAGTCTTTGACGATGCTGAGCGCCCTTCGCAGACATCGCTTGCTTTGGACAGACTCAATGGAGGGGAGCGAGGAACCGGTGATGCGTTGGGCAGTTTTCACCACCCTCTGCAGTGCTTTCCGGTCGGAGACAGAGCAGTTGCCATACCATAATGTGATACAGTTGGTAAGGATACTGTCGATGGTGCAGCGGTAGTTGTTCACCAGGATCTGAGGAGACAGATGGACCTTCTTTAGTCTCCTCAGGAAGAAAAGACGCTGGTGAGCCTTCTTGACCAGAGTTGAGGTATTGTGGGTCCAAGAGAGGACATCGGAGATGTTGACCCCCAGAAACCTGAAGCTGGAAACACGTTCCACCTCCGCCCCGTTAATGTGGATGGGGGTGTGCGTGCCGCCCCTAGACTTTCTGAAGTCTACAATGTTGGTGGGTCTATAGTCCATGATGGCCTGGATGCCTTGCCACATGCGTCGGGGGTCGGAGTTGTTGTTGAAGTGCTCCTCAATCCTTAGCTTATGGCAGTGCTTGGCCTTCTTGATGCCCCTCTTCAGGTTAGCCCTCGATGAACTGTAGGCTCAAGCATCGCCTGACCTGAAAGCGGTGTCCCGTGCTTTCAGCAGTAGCCTGACCTCGCTGTTCATCCATGGCTTCTGATTCGGGAATATGGTCACCCGTTTGAGGGAGGTGACACTGTTGATGGTGGAGTTTATATAGTCCAGAACAGAGGATGTATAGGAGTCACACAAAAATGCTGGAGAAACTCAGCGGGTGCAGCAGCATCTATGGAGCGAAGAAGATAGGTAACGTTTCGGGCTGAAACCCTTCTTCAGAGGTATAGGAGTATAGGATGTATTGGAGTCAATGTCCGTGTGGGAGTCAAGGGTGGCCTGGGCTGCAAACGCCTTCCAGTCAGTGTTTCCAAAACACTGGTGAAGTGTGGAGTCCGCCTCCTCTGACCAGACTTTAACTGTCCTCACAGTTGGTTTAACCCGTCTGATGAGTGGGGAGTACTTTGGGAGCAGGAACAATGAGAGGTGATCAGACTGACCAAGGTGGGGGAGGGGGAAGGCTTTGTAAGCTTCAGCCATGTTAGTGTAGACTTTGTATTATGAGTCCAGTCCAGTGTCTTGTCTACTCTAGTGGCGAAGGAGACATGTTGGTGGAATTTGGGGAGTACAGTCTTCAGGTTGGAGTGATTGAAGTCACCCGCAACAATGAAGGCTGCCTCGGGGTTGTGAGTCTGTTGTTTGCTAATGGCAGTATGCAGCTCTTTCATTGCAAGCTTAGCATTAGCATCAGGAGGAATATAGGTTGCAGTCACAACAGTGGAGGTGAACTCTCTGGGCAGAGGAACTCTAGGTTAGCTGAGCAGTGACTCTCGATGATGGTGGAGTCCGTGCACCATGCTTTATTTACATAGATGCACAGACCCCCACCTCTGGTCTTACCAGAGTCTGTTGTTCTGTCTGCTCGGAGTAAATGACGCCCCGTTAGCAGGATGGCGCTATCAGGAACGTCGATGTTGAGCCAAGTTTCCGTGAAGATCAGGATGTTGCAGTCTTTGATCCAATTGTGGGAGGTGATCCTTAGCCGGAGTTCATCCATTTTGTTTGCCAGTGAGCGCACGTTGGCGAGGAAAAAGCTAGGAATTGCTACCCTGTGTGGGGCTAGCTCTAACCTGGCCTTTAACCCACCTCTGCGTCCCCGGCGGTGCTTTCGTTCTCGTCGCCGTCTGTTGGTGCTTCCGGTCGGCCGAGCTGACTTGGTGCGCGCTGGTGTTCTGCCGCTCCACTGGCGTTCCGCTGCTCCGCGGGCCTTCTGCCGCTCCGCTGTTCTGACTAGTTCAGGAGCGAGACGGAGATCGACCAAAAAGTTGTTGCAGCCGCAGGAACCGAAGTCCAGAAGTTCCTGTCGGTTGTACGAAAGGAACGCAAGACTGCTCCATGTGAGCAGACTTGAAACGGGTAGGGGAGTTGCTAGTTCACAGATTCTTGGGAGACACGGGGCGTCGCTATGTTCCCGCGCCGCCGCCACCAGTGTAGGAAGTGGGTGTTAGTATAAATTGTACAGTAGGGTGGGGTTAGTGATGCTATTCTATTATGATTGGTTCTCATGCATAAACCAATCTACATCCTTCCCTGTAAAGAGTGAGTATGGTAAGCACACACGTCGTAAGAATTTAAACATAGTTGCCATATCTATCAGGCGGTCTACTAATACGGCCTGAACGCGTACGGACCAAGCCCTCTCCCCCTTCGCCAGAAAGATTAAAGGGAGGTGGTGAATCCGGAAGAGAGAAAGCAGCAGGGGACACCCGTGGTGACCGACAGGGGGAGCGTGCAGGAGAAGTATTATTGTGGTTGGTCATAGCCGCCGGTCGTGGTGGGGTACGGGACATGCTGGAACTGGTGGTGTGCGCGGCTGCAGACGGCTGGAACTGTAGTGGTGGAGCGCAAGGACCAGCTGGTGGTGGACGTGGCTCCTTCACAGCAGCAAATGTTGGCAGCTCCGATGGTATAGGGTGCCGTCATAGTCCACAAGGTAAGATCGTGGTTCTTCAGCCAGGCCAACAACACTACCCAAACGGGAATGTCCCATGGAAGTTTGTAAATGAACGACTTGGCCTGGTAGTAGAGGTTTGAGTGGTTTGCTGGCCTTGTCATGCGACCGTTTCTGTATGTCGTGCTTCTCCTGGATACTCTTTTGGATCGTAGCTGGCCAGCACCTGTGAATTAGAGGATTAGAGGTCTCGTTGTTCTGGACATCAAGATACAAGATACAATTTATTTATCATTTGGACCCCTTCAGGTCCAAACGAAATGACGTTTCTGCAGCCATACATTACAAACAAATAGACCCAAGACGCAACATAATTTACATAAACATCCATCACATTGCTGTGATGGAAGGCCAAAAAAACTTATCTCTCCACTGCACCCCCCCGATGTCAGAGTCAAAGTCAAAGCCCCCGGCTGGCGATGGCGATTGTCCCGCGGCCATTAAAGCCACGCCGGGTGATGCAAGGTCGCACACCGGGTCTTGGTGTTAGAGCCCCCGGCGTGCGCTCGCAGAGTCCCGCGGTCATTCCAAGCCGCGCGGGGCGGTGATGTAAGGCCCCGCTCCAGGAGCTCTTCGACCCCGCAACTCGGGCGGGAGAAGTCGCCGTTGCGGGAGCCCTGAAAAGCGGTCTCCCTCCAGGGACCCGCGGGCTCCCGGTGCCGCCGTCCGGCAGACCCGCAGTTGCAGCCTCCGAATCTCCGGAGGTCGGGCCGCAGCAGCGCTCCACCCGCTCTGGACTCGGCCAGCTCCGCGACGGTGAAGTGAGTCATCGGCATCAGAGCCACCGGTCTTCCTGTTGGAGGCCGCTCCTCGTTGCAGCCCCAACGACAACGGAGACCCGACAAAGAAAAGGTCGGGTCTCCCGTGCAGGGAGAGATTAAAAGTTACCCCACTCCCTCCTACCTCACCCACCCCCCCCCCCCCCCCCCCCCCCCCCCCCCCCCCCCCCACACACATACCCCAACAAAAAATAACAAAAACTACATAAAAACATAGACAAAAAAATAATAAAAACGCAGACGGGCTGCAGAGGCCGCTGCCTACGAGAGTTGCGCTGCCTACCTGTCGCTGCGCCAGCGAGCCCAGGGTTCCGCCTCTAGCAATGTTCCTGAGGTTTAAAAGGTCGAGATACACGTCTGAATTGGCAAGGTGTGCGCGTTCCATTAGATGTTTAGCACTTCTGACAGCTCGTTCAGCGAGCCCGTTACTTTGTGGGTATTCAGGGCTGCTCGTGACGTGGTGGAAATCCCATCGGTTGGCAAAGAGCTTGAAAGCGTGGCAGTTAAACTGTCTTCTGTTGTCGGTCTGCAAACGGACAGGTGCGCCGAATAAAAATTCCAGACTAAGTAAAAAACACTTACTGGAAAAAAAAAAAATGGTGGTTTGGCATTGCCGAACCTTAGATTCTACTATTGGGCAGTCAATGTTCGTTATTTAACATTTTGGACAAAAGATTTAGAAGATACCCAATGGCCAGGATGCATACACCTTGAGTGCGATTCCTTACAAGGGCTATCGTTGGGTTTCTATTCTAGGGGCCTTGTTACCTTTTACAATTACGAGATTGAATAAATATATGACTAACCCAATAATAAGACATACTTACCGAATATGATTTCAATTTCGTAAGTTTTTTGGACTAAATGATTGTATCTTATCAAGTCCTATCATATCCAATTTTCTCTTCCAACCTTCTAGTACTGATCAAGTTTTTTTGTTATGGAAGAGGAAGGGATTAGCAGCTTTTCGGCATTTGATTTTGGAGGGTTGTTTTATGTCTTTTGAACAACTCTCCAATAAATATAATTTACCTAACTCACATTTTTTTAGATATTTACAAATTAGACATTTTTTGAAGGCTACTCTACCCCTTTTTCCGCTACCACATCAAACAGAAATTTTGAACCCTTATCAGAAAGGATTAATAACGACTATTTATGAGTTGATTTTGAAATTACAAATAGATATATTTGATAAAATTAAGAATGACTGGGAAAGAGAACTCCAAATTTCTTTATCTATAGAGAAATGGGAGAGGATTCTTCAATTAGTCAATACCTCTTCAATGTGTGCAAGACACGCTCTGATACAATTCAAGGTGGTTCACAGAGTTCATATGTCAAAAGATAAGTTAGCTCGTTTTTATGGTCATATAAATCCTACCTGTGACAGATGTAATTCTGAAGTGGCCTCACTGACCCATATGTTTTGGTCCTGCCCACTTTTGGAAAAATATTGGAAATACATTTTTGATACTATTTCTGTAGTTTTAGGTATTGATTTACAACCTCATCCTATTACTGCAATTTTTGGGCTACCAATGTTAGATTCTATTCATCTGTCCCGCTCCGCCCATCGGCTGATTGCTTTTACCATATTAATCGCCAGAAGATCTATTTTATTTAAATGGAATGACTCTAACCCTCCGACCACACTCCAGTGGTATTCTACAACGATATAATGTTTAATTTTAGAAAAAAATCAGGAGTGACATTGTTGAACCCTTGATTAAATTTGATAAGACTTGGGGAAAATGTATTCAACATTTTCATGCAACATAAATTGCTCCCTTTTTAATCGTTATATAAAAACTATTTTACCTTTATATGGTGGAACCGACATGACGACAAACAGACTTAAATTGTTTAAATTCTCAGTACAGATTCTGTTTTGCTTTGCTTTGTTTTGTTTATTTTGTTTTTATTTATTTTATTTTCTTTTTCTTTTTTTTCTTTAGTTTAGGGGGGGCTTGCTTTTTCCTTTTTTCCTTTTCCATTTGTCTTTTTATCTTGGTGTTTTTTTTCCACATTTATAAGTTTTCTTTTAACGTTTAACTATATTTACATAGAGGTCTTTATTCAATGTGTATTTTGACACTGATCTCATATTAGGATATATAGCAATGTTACAAAATTGAGATTTTTAAAATCAAGTCTGTAATTTATCCCATCAGATAAAGCGTAAAAATAAGTTTAATTTGACACCTAATTCACTTTCATATCTTCAGTATTAAAAACGTTATGGCCATTTTCATACTCGGAAATTAGCATCTTGTTCCCCATTGCTTTTCCATTGACTTAACTCAAAAGATGTGATCGAGGACAGTCAAAAGCCCATAAGTTTCTTAAAAATTAAGAGAACTGAACGAAATTTTCAGTTATTATAGATTGAAGCATTCTGAAACAAATATGAACCAATCTTACTTAGATTACTTGCAATTAAAGCATATCATTAGTTAGTTACCTAATTGTAGCTAATTACATAATTCAATTACTTGATCTAAACTTCTATCAATTTCTTAAGAATAGATTAACATTTTTAAATAGCCTAAGTGTCCAAATAACATTCACACAAGAATTCACAATATAACATAATTTTTAAATCTCATTGTCATGGATTTATAGACCAAATGGAAGGAATTTAATGTTTAATACCTGCAAATTAATGGTCATTTAAATCATCTTAAGAGTTGGTTTTTCTGGAACGCGATCATTTGGAACGTTGCGGTTGCGGTGAATTTAAACCCCATGTCAGCAGGAAAAATACTGCCGGTTCATATGAGGAAAAAAATCACCGTTTCGCAACATAAAATGTGAATTAAAGGCATCTTAAGGAGCACTTTTATACATAAAATAAACGGCTTTCGTTTACCTGTCCCGTACGTGAAATCCGTCCCCGTTGTCGGCGTTGACGGCTTTAGAAGCCGATTTTAAAATTATTCCAGCGCTGAACTTGTCGGGCATTTATAAAAAAACAAAAAAAAACACATAACGGCCGTCAGAACAATTCTTCAGCAAAAGCTTGTACTCCCAACAAAATATAGTCCAGGACAAGGTAGGAAAAAAAACGCGTTTTAACCCCGCCTCCCCCTCAAAGGCTACAAAATCGTGCACACGGCCAGTGGCAGAACTGCAGCGCCGCTGAAGGTAAGTATTGTAACATACTTAGGTTATACCTGTTATTAATGTAATCCTGACCCCTATGTATCAATATCATTGTTATGTTTATCATTATTCTTTTTTGCTCTGATTTTTATGTTTTGTCTCTGTTTTTTGGAAAAAAATCCGATAAAAAGATTTTAAAAGGAAAGCAAGAAAGAATATATACTAGACTATATATGAAAATAAAACATTCTTGACCACAGAGTAAACAAGATTTCTCTCATTTCTTTTCAGTTATCTGCACAAAGTGATGTGGTAATGAGAGTTATCCAACGGATTTGTGAAAAAAGGAAAAGAAATGTGCTAAGTTTTGGCTACAGCAATGCAACTGAAGCAAGTTTCATCCCTGTGAGATCTACTCCGAATGTACGTAGTTACCAAATAAACACCACCACGTCTATTATCAAGACCAGTGTGCTGTGGAAAACACTGGTGAGCAGGATTGGGGATGATGTCATGATGTATCTGCTGGAGCACTGCTCCCTCTTTAGGCTAGTCCCACCAAGCTGCTGCTTTCAGCTATGTGGAGTGCCCATTTATACTCTCTTTCCAGGTGGTAGTCAACTCCAGTCTACCTGGCTTAGGCAGAGGCCAGTTCAATATCGGCCCTGCCTCGCACTAAGGAATGCTCAAATGAAACTCGGCTTTTACAAGGAATTTCTTTCAAAGAGGAGGAAATGGAAGGAAAGATTATCAAGAGCTGGAAATCTATTAGCAAAAGGACCACTCGGTGCAGAGCCCACTAAGCATAAAGTTAGAAAAGCACCTCATGTTCCTCGATGCAAGTCTGTAAAAAGGGCCAGACTTGAAGTTGATATTGGAAGATGGACATTAAAGGATGTAGGCATGAAAGATGGTCGGTCGCGAAAACGATTTTTGGATGATGACAGAGTGGAGGCTTCTGCAAAGAGATTAAAAGTAAGACAGCTGGTGGAAAATAAAGTAACAGAACATGAAGGATTGCTTGTGGAAGGTAAACCACGCGAGTCTCCACAAGCAAGTGGGCAATCTGGTGGTATAATTGATCAGTCATTCGAAGGAGTCATTGAATGGAATGGAGATTATAGTAATAATGAATGTACAGCAAAGGATCACAAATTCACTTCACTGAAGAGCAGAGTGGAGGGAAATATCAGTGCAGCCTGGAAAAGGCAGGATCTAGGGAATGATGCCAAGAGGCAGGAGCTGACTGAAAGCGAAACAAATCAATATTTCATGTGTGGTGCAGGAATTCTGTCGACTCTAGATTCAGCATTCGCAGGGCTGCAGGATACAAATACATCGACGTATCACAAATGCGGAAAGAGTTGTGATCATGTCACAGTTGAAATTGGAGAATGGGCTGAATGTAAGGAAATAGATTGCGTAAGAAGAAAAAAGTCTAAGCAAAATGGCAGAGAAACAAGCAGAACTCTGAGCACAAACAACAACAGCAGAGAGAACACTTATTGGAAAAATGCCAGGAAAACTGGACAGTGCCACACAGAGTTTGGTGGTTTCGTAAAGCCCATGTCATCACTACATTCATTTAAACATGCTCCGGCAATCAAGAAAAGACCATGGAGTGAAATGTATATAGAAAGAGGGAGTATAATGTATTGCAATAATAAAGCAGAATGTTTACCAAAGACATTTATATTGAATCAATTGCAAGACTTCAGCACAGGTGGTCAGAGGCTTGTTGAAGCCATATTCTTGAATAGAAATGTTTTAGGAACTAAGCAGCTTAGTAATCACTGGAGAAGGAAAAAGTTTCCAAAGCGCTACTGGCAAATGAGAAATATTTTCCTTCGATTGTTGAGGAATCATAAACGCTGTCCATATCTGCAAATATTGATCAGAAATTGTTATGTAAACATTCAGAAAGGAAGAAAGGTCAATGGTGCTTCAAGTGTTGAACTAACTAATGCACCAATTTCTGTTACAAAGATGGCTTTTAGGGCTTTCAGCAGCTGTGTTGCAGGGTTGGAACTTCGTACCCCTGATGGGGCCTGTGGCCACCCAATTGAAAAACAGCAACCGATATTAAACAACAGCTTAAGGGATAATTTATCAGTGAGCACTGACCTTCATGGCCACGATTTGACAATAGGAACACGTTTAGAAGAGCATGCGCATTCTGGGAGAGCGTTGGAATGCCCTGGTGCCTGTCCTGAGCAGAGTCGTCTTCCTGAAGGTCCAGCAGGTGAAGAGAAAGCAAATGAAGAGACCAGAACGTCTGTAGACTTCAACAGTAGTGAAGGATCAAGTAACTCGGACATGCTGTGTTTGCTTAAGCAGTACAGCAGTCCACTTCAGGTCTATCGATTTGTGAGGGAGTGTTTGCTCAGGGTTGTATCAGATGAGCTCTGGGGTTCAAATCACAATAAATTCCGATTCCTGAAGAACGTAAAGAAGTTCATTTCCTTGGGGAAGTTTGATAAATTCTCATGCAGTGAAATGATGTGGAAAATGAGAGTGAATGACTGTGCGTGGCTTCAACTCAACAAAGGTGAAAGACCATTTATTTTCCGTTATTTATTTATAATAACAACATATAAAAGGTATTTACACTGGCACATGGATAGGAAAGGTTTAGAAGGATATTGGCCAAGCCGAGGCAAGTAGGACTTGATTGGCATGGACAAGTTGGGCCGAAGGGCCTGTTACATGGTGCATGTCCATGTTTCCATCCATCTGGCTGTGGGTCTGAAGGTACATTTGGATCAGACATGTGAGACAGGCAGATTTGATTCCTTAAAAACATATCAATAAACTAGAATGTGTTACTATGACAACTTGTTGGTGTTGTGGTCAATGTTGAAGTGACTTGCTTTCTATTTTAACATGTTTAGGTGAACAAGTATAACTTTCACAGCTCCTGCAATCGAATTTGAAGTCATATCTCCAAATTATTAGTCCAGACCTCTGGAATACTCATCAAATAACATAATCTACTCTCTCTCTCTATTAAGCTACGACGTTCTACTGTTCAAAAACCCACTGAGGTATAAGCTTACTAAAATAATCAGTTCTTTACAATGATTCCTACTTCCTATTTACTTATTGTGTTTTGTGAAATGTCTGATCTGCTGATACAACTTAAATAAGAATGTGCTGATTATTATACTGCTTGCTGTAAAAGAAGTGTGTGATAAAAATTAAATCAAGGAGGCAATCAAGATGATTTCCAACAGAATCAAATAAATTTAAATTGAGAAGTCTTCTGATACAAAACCTGCAATTGTATCTCAAAACTGTAATCTTCCAGGTGATAAAATGCATTAATAATTATCAGATTATACTGGCATGGTTGAAGATTCTACTAACACATCAATTTGCAGCAAATAGACCTACAGATGATGGTGCTAAAGGTTCA
This sequence comes from Leucoraja erinaceus, assembly GCF_028641065.1. Classification (NCBI taxonomy): domain Eukaryota; kingdom Metazoa; phylum Chordata; class Chondrichthyes; order Rajiformes; family Rajidae; genus Leucoraja; species Leucoraja erinaceus. The sequence goes on from NC_073378.1 coordinate 63,084,826, forward strand.
GTATAAAAGCACATAGTTCGCAAGAGCACCTTCCAATTTGTTCAGACCCCTTCTGCTTTCCTGCTGCCAGTGAGAGACAGCTTGTCTCAAAACCATAATGCCAAGGTTCAAATTCCCAAAACTCGTTCTGCCGAATCCCGGCTTGGATGATAGAATTCCTTCCTATGAAGAGCATGAGAGGAGAGAAATTGAAGAGGTGGATGATCGACCCAAATGGGACAACAAAGCTCAGTACTTGCTGACTTGTGTTGGTTTTTGTGTGGGATTAGGAAACGTGTGGCGTTTCCCCTATCTCTGTCAAAGCCATGGAGGAGGTATGTAGTTCAATAGCAATCAGATAATAATTATATAAAGAAATATGATTTACTATTATTTATTCTGCAATAGTTTCTGTAAATGTGTATTTCTTCGATGGTAATTAGAGTACAGTGTGATATTTATCTCAATGAACAGAAAGAATATGATAACAAATGTAAACTAGAGCAAATGTTGTAAGAAATATGAAGAACAATAACTTGTCTGAGAAAAAACATGCTTCTTAATTGGAGTTTATTAATAATAGCATTAAAACCTGGTAGCTTGTGGAATTTAAAAATATATTTAGAATTCAATGGAAATTCAATTAGGTAGAAGGAAAATATCCTTTTGGATTACAATGGTTACAATGGTTGAAATAATTTTAAGGAGTTCCACATAATCTGATTATTTCAAATTAAAAATGTCACTTACTCTACTTCAGTGTTTAAATATTGCCACAGCCAGCCTGATACATTGTAAAGGGCAATGTGTTTACACATAGAGAATTTATCTGTTAGCATTTTTGCATTCTGCTTTCTGATTCTTAAAGATATTTAATTTGCTTGTTTTGTAATTTGGAATAATCTTATTACTCTAGCCGATAGTATTCTATTGACTTTATATTTCAATAAAGTTATCTTATTATGATGAGAGGATGAGAGGGGTTCTTATAGAAACATATAACATTCTTAAGGGATTGGACAGGCTAGTTGCAGGAAAAATGTTCCCCATGTTGGGGGAGTAAAAAAACAGGGGTCACGGACTGAGATGAGGAAAAAACATCTTTACCCAGAGAGTTGTGAATCTGCGGAATTCTCTGCCACAGAAGGCAGTGAAGGCGAATTCACTGGATGTTTTCACGAGAGAGTTAGATTTAGCTCTTAGGGCTAAAGGAATCAAGGGATATGGTGAAAAGGCAGGAATGGGGTACTGATTTTAGATGATCAGCTTTATATTGAATGGATGTGCTGGCTCAAATGGCCGAATGGCTGCATGGCCTACTCCTGCACCTATTTTTCCATGTTTCTATGTTCACCAGAGTCAATGGGAATGGTGATATATTTATACAGGTATATGTATAATCTAGTTATTTTCAATAGTGTGTGTCAAGTCATCAGTTAATTTGAGGTTAGTATTTCTGTTTGAACAAAATATCTTTCAAAAAGCTCCAAATTGAAAGCTTTAAACTTAAAAAAGACACATAAATCTTGTTCATTACTATACATGGAAAGGAAAACCAAGCATTTATGAAAATGTCACCGTTTTTTTCAATCCTTTCTTCATATTCTATTGGTGATGGTTAATTTAACTCACCAATTGCACTGACACCCAAGCAAATGAAATAGTCTTTCCCTAGTCAAACGCCGCTAAAAGTTTTTTCTAATCTCTTTTCCTAATTATAAATATCTGGGAACTAGATATAAAGAAATGTTTTTTATTTTCCAGCCCAGCACTTTGTCCCAGCATCGGAACACCAGTTACGTGAAGATATTCTGTCCCGGTTCCTATTTTGGTTAATGGAGGTTTATGTGGTGCATCTGCTCAAGTCTTTTTTTTACATAACGGAGACAACATTCATGAAAAACACGCTTTTCTACTACAGGAAATGTGTTTGGACAGAAGTGCAGAGGATTGCTGTCCGGTAAGGAAAAGTTTTCATGCTTGGTAATGTTTCACAAAAGTGAACCCCAATGAAATTGGAAGAACGCTCTCCCCTATAGTACCAGATGGAACCATATGTGTGTATACCTCTCCGGGTGCTCTGGTTTCCTCCCACATTCCTAAAATGAGAAGGTTTGAAAGTTAATTGGTTCTGTAAATTGCCCCTAGTGTGAAGGATGTGAGACAACATGTAGCTAGTGTATGGGTGATCAGTGGTCAGTGTGGTCATTGGGCTGAAGGGTCTGTTTCCATGCTATATCTCTAAAATAATCTCCTTCAAATACCTGTCAATCTTGTTCTCAAGGATGCAGTGATACCTTCTCATTTAAACATTCTTCATGCTCCTGACTTGCACCTTGTGCCATGGAAACAGGCCCTTTGACCCACTGAGTCCATGCCAACCAGCAGTCACCCATACACTGGTTATCTACTGCACACTATTGGAAATCACCTCTGCCTGGCCCTTGTGTGGTTCAATTGTGACATGGCACTAATCATTCCATGCCTGATTACATGGTCTTATTACATGGTCTGCTTCTATTGCTGGGGATTTCCAGCAGAATTGAACATTGTGCAAGCATTAACAAACTGATGGACAGATAGTTATTGATGAAGCAGCTGAAGGTGGATCAGTCAGGGACTGAATGGAAGATGCAGGTGGGACTTTGGAGAGCTGAACACATAATTTCCCCAAATGTGCAGGTCCAGGTTTTTTTTTAAGCCAGTGCTATTCCTTGTTTTATAAAAGAAAGCATGTTGATAAAATAAATTAACTTAGTCGTATTTGGAATATTCGTGGCAGATTTGGGTTTTGCATTAGCAAGAATAGTAAACTTATGAAAACCATACAAAGTAGTAATTTTGCTGATACTGGTCGGGAAAGTCATCATGAGGACTTTTAAAAACTGGTTTCACTGGAACACTTGCATGTGAAGAGTAAATCAATGCAGGCTTACAAGATTATGAAGGCTTTTTGCTTGGTAAATCTGGAGTTTAAAGGTACATGGCCATTTATTTTAAAGTGAGGAAATCATTTGGACAAATAAAAACATGCAAATATATTGGTGCATGAATTTGCATAGTTGAAGCAGAGGCCGGAAGAATACATGAGGCACAAGAAAAATTATTGGGGAGGGAGATCGGTACATTGGTATCAGATTTCGCACAAGCATCTCTTCCATTAACTGAATCTCTGCACTTATAACCATATAACCATATAACAATTACAGCACGGAAACAGGCCATCTCAGCCCTACGAGTCCGTGCCGAACAACTTTTTTTCCCTTAGTCCCACCTGCCTGCACTCATACCATAAATTCTGTGGTCATGTAGTTCCAACTTCTACCACAAGGTGTCTTCATTGAGCTGCAAAGCTTCTATTAATGTCTAAAGTTCCTGCAGAAATTGCACATAATATATCCTGTTTTAAACCTGATAATTCAACATTGCATGATACTTGATTTATCTTTTATTGTCCACTTGCGTATGTTTTAGTTAATTAACTTTTTTGTCCCAAGAAACGTGGTAATCAAAAATTAAGGTAATATCTGTGGTAGGTCTGCTCGCCACCGGTTAGAATATTCTCGGGTTGTACATCTCCTGCACCAGTAGCAACCAATCCACACTGTATTGCCCTCCCCACCCTACCCCATAATAAACACGAGGAAGGGTTTTGGTTTCATTTGCAGTTTCTGCTAATTATGAATGAATGCTGAGTTAATTTCCAAAACAGCCGTCACCTCAGATATGCCTTGAGGTTTGAGGGACAATTCTATTCTTTCTTTCTTTTTAACTGCCTTTAACGCTCGTGTTCATTCTTCCAGGATGGAAATTTCAAATACGAGAGGGCATAGCTTTAAGATGAGAGGGGAATAGATTTACGAGGCATTTTTATTTTACACACAGAGGGGTTGGTGCTTGGAATGTGTTATTAGGTAAGGTGGAAACAGATATGATAGCAATATTTAAGAGGCATCTAAAGAAACAGGATCATGAACATGAAGGAAATGAAGGACCATAGTCTATGTGCAGGCAGATGGGATTAGTTTAAATTGGGCCTCATGGTTGACACAGACATTGTGGGCTGGAGGGCATGTTCCTGTGCTATACTGTTCAACATTCTATGCAAGATAACGTGTTCTTTGTACAGGGAGGTTGATAGTCCTTTATAGTTGGATTTTGAGGCTTCATATGAAGAGAACAATAAAAAAAAAAAAAAAAGAAATCTGAGCTTTGATAACACAATTTGAATGTTTTTGATTCACTTCAACAGGCTGTTGGGACATTATGTTCTAGTTTGATTTCCAAAGCAGCACATCATATCTGGCCAAGAGATGTTCAGTTTAATTATTATTGTAGAGGTAGGGTATGTGGGTGCTTAGTCTGTGATTGGACAAAAACAGCTGGCATGACTGTATTTTCTTAGGTTAGCCTATGATGAGCGTTTGTCGGCACAGGAATTGTGAAAATCACTGGAATTTAGAAAAATGAGAGGGGGACCTCATTGAAACATACAGAATAGTGAAAGGCTTGGATAGAGAGGATGTGGAGAGGATGTTTCCACTAGTGGGAGAGTCTAGGACTGGACTCAGAATTAAAGGATGTTCTCTTTAGGAAGTAAATGAGGAGAAATTTCTTTAGTCAGAGAGCGGTGAATCTGGAATTCTTTGCCGCATAAGGCTGTAGAGGCCAAGTCAATGGATACTTTTAGAGCAGTGACAGATAGATTCCTGATTAGTACAGGTGTCAGAGGTTTGGGGTAGGAGAATGGGGTTAGGAGGGAGATATAGATCAGCCATGATTGAATGGCGGAGTAGACTCGATGGAACAAATGGCTTGATTCTACTCCTATTCAATAGTCAATAGTCAATGGTCTATTTAATTGTCATTTGGACCCCTGGAGGTCCAAATGAAATGCCGTTTCTGCAGCCATACATTACACACAAATAGACCCCAGACACAACATAATTACATTTTACATAAACATCCATCACATAGCTGTGATGGAAGGCCAAATAAACGTATCTCTCCACTGCACTCTCTCCCCCCCGATGTCAGAGTCAAAGTCAAAGCCCCCGGCCGGCGATGGCGATTGTCCCGCGGCCATCAAAGCCACGCCGGGTGGTGCGAGGTCGCACACCGGGCCTTGGTGTTAAAGACCCCGGTGTGCGCTCGCAGAGTCCCGCGGCCGTTCCAAGCTGCGCGGGGCAGTGGTGCTAGGCCCCGCTCCAGGAGCTCTTCGACCCCACAACTCGGGCGGGAGATGTCGCCGCTGCAGGAGCCCCGAAAAGCGGTCTCCCTCCAGGGATCCGCGGGCTCCTGATGACCTTAGCCTTTACTGTTGATCCTCAGTGTTTCACTATTTATATTCTGATATAGTAACTACCTGCTTGCCTCACTGTGTTTGACTGGTTGAGATAGATTCTGGTCTGATTAATCCTTCTGTCATCTTGAGGTATCGTAATCAAGGCTTTGCATTCTTGTACAGTGGGTAAATTCTGTGGTTGGGTAAAATATAATAATGGTGGCTCCGTACAACTATTGCTGATTACTTGGCTGTTTCTTGAAAGAATGAGATATTTCCATGGGCCATCTATAAATATTAACAACCCTTCCTGAAAACCAATGACTAAAGTCATTCAGCTATGCAACAGTACACAGAAATTATTGATTGTTCAACAATTGCTTCCATCTGATTAGAAACTTGGTCCCCTAATTTGTGGAGGGACATTCTTGCTATTGAGGGAGTGCAGTGTAGGTTCACCAGGTTAATTCCTGAGATTGTGGGACTGTCATACGATGAAATAATGGATCGACTTGGCTTATATTCATTGGGATTTAGAAGGATGAGGGAGGAGATTAATGCAATGGTAAGTAGAGACATTAGCTTGGATGCTGTAGAATCGGTATGGGTAGAACTGCAAAAAAGCCAAGGGCAGGAAATGCTTGTTGGAGTTGTGTACAGACCAACAAACAACAGTAGGGAGGTTGAGGATACATCAAAAAGGAAATTAGGGATGTATGTCGCAAAGATACAGCAGTTATCATGGGTGACTTTAATCTATGTATAGATTGGGCTAACCAAATTGGTAACAACATTGAGGAGTTGGATTTACTGGAGTGTATACATGAAGGTTTTCTAAGTCAATATGTAGAGGAACCAACTAGAAGGCAGGCCATCCTAGACTGGGTATTGTGTAATGAGGAAGGATTAGTTCACAATCTTGTTGTGCAAAGCCCCTTGGGCAACAGTGACCATAATATTGTGTGGAATGTTGTATTGAATTCTGTATTAAGATGGAGGGTGACACAGAGTCTAGGGTCCTGAACTGAAAGAAAGGTAACTTTGATGGTGTGATGGGAATTCGCTAGGATAGACTGGCAAATGATACTTGAAGAGTTGACAGTGGAATGGCAAAGATTTAAAGATCGCATGGATGAATCACAACAATTGTTCATCCCTGTCTGGTGTAAAAATAAAACAGTGGCGGCGGTTCAATCTTGGCTAACGAGGGAAATGAGGGATAGTTTTAAATCCAAAGAAGGGGCATATAAATTGGCCAGAGGAAGCAACAAACCGGAGGACTGGGAGAAATTTAGAATTCAACTAGACTAAACGTAGGTATGTTACAATACTTATCTTCAGCGGCGCTGCAATTCCGATTTAGTTTCTTTAATTCGCCCGATGAAGCAGTCAACGCCGACAACGGGGAAGGATTTTATGTAGGGGACAGGTAAAAGCAAGTAGTTTATTTTTATGTATAAAAATGTTTCTTAAGATGCATTTAATTCACATTTTAAGTAGCGAAACGGTGATTTTTCCCCCAAATGAACCGGCAGTGTATTTGCTGCCGATACGGGTTTAAATCCACTGCAACCGCAACATTCCAATTGATAGCGTTCCAGAAAAACCCACTCGCAAGCTGATTTAAATGGCCATTTAAATCTGGCCATTTAAAACAGGTATAAAACATTCAATTCCTTCCATTTGGCCTATAAACCCATGACCATGAGATTTAAAAATTATGTTATATTGTGAATTCTTGTGTGAATGTTATTTAGACACTTAGGCTATTTAAAAATGTTAATATATTCTTAAGAAATTGATAGATGTTTAGATCTAGTAATTGAATTTTGTAATTAGCTACAATTAGGTAACTAACTAATTATATGCTTTAATTTCAAGTCATCTAAGTAAGATTGTTTCATATTTGTTTCAGAATGCTTCAATCTAAATAATTGAAATTTTCTTTCAGTTCTCTTAATTTTTAAGAAAGTTATGGGCTTTTGACTGTCCTCGATCACAGCTTTTGTGTTAAGTCAATGGAAAAGCAATAGGGAACAAGATGCTAATTTCCGAGTAATAAAATGGCCATAACATTTTTAATACTGAAGATATGAAAGTGAATTAGGTGTCAAATTAAACTTCTTTTGATGCTTTATCTGATGGGATAAATTACAGACTTGATTTTTTTTTAATCTCAAAATTTTGTAACATTGATACTAAGTGGGAGCCGTTGGGTCTCAGCATCATATGGGAGGGCTGGTCCCTCAACGCAATATTCCACCTCTCCACCAATTCCAATGTTGGTGGCCAGTGGGGGGGCTTTCTGGAGCGCTAGTATGGGTGTTGTGGACTGAAGGGACTGGTTTCCAGAGGACTAGTGGGCCGAATGGATTCTTGGGCTGGCGGCTCAGTTACTCAAGCTTATTGTGCTGGCAGCTCACTCACGGCTGGTGGGCTGGCAGTTGACTCACGGCTACTCCTTGAAATTCCATTTCAAGCGCATGCAAGTCCACCAAATTCAAGTGCAGTTTCTTACCATTGCAAGGCCACGAAAGACAGCAAGTCGTGACATCTCCCTCCTCCATCTTGCAATGACTGAGCCACGCCCACCCCCCCAACTTCAATTAGGCAAGGCAATTTTAATTAGGCAACACAGCTTTAGCATTTCCAAACTATATTTTCAAACCACATTAAAGGCACTGGCAGGTCAGTAACACCACTCACAGTTTAGTAGACATGTGTTATTCACAACTCAGACTGAGAGATGTGATCCTCTCACTCCCCATCTTGCATAAAACACCTCCGGGTTTTATAGTCCCTCTGGAAGGGGCGTGGCCTTCAGGAGAGAGAATCTCAACATTTTTTAAACACTAATAACTTTTATTTTTCATCGATGGGAAAAATCTTCTTGTCCTGTGCAGTGGAGGGGGACTCTGAGTAAGATGGCCAAAATTCACAGCCGTAAGTGACAGCGTTTTTTCTAAAGTCAATATACAGAACAACAGGAAGTGGTCAAGATCAGACTTTTAGTACGATAGATAGATAGATAGATAGATAGATAGATAGATAGATATATAGAGGAGGACAAAGGGGTTAATTAATAGGGGGGGAAAAGAGCATGAAAGAAAGCTTGCGTGGAATATAAAAACTGACTAAAAGCTTCTATAGATGTGAAGAGGAAAGGATTAGTGAAGACGATGCTAGGTCCCTTATGGTGACTTTTTAGGCAACTGCATTAGACTATGCAGTCGCCGGGGTGCCACCTGTATGGTCGTGAATAGTATCCTCAGTTGCCCAAAGAGTTGTGGTGCCTTTCTGGTCGCCTAAAAATGTTCGACATGTTGAAACACTTTCGGCGACAGTGGCGACCATGGGTTTGACGCCAAATAAACATAGCTCGACGTAGGTGCTGTCGTAGGTTGTCGCCAGGTTAATGTAGGCAGTCGCCAGGATGTCATAGGGTGTCACCAGGATGTCGTCGGTTGTCGACAGGATGTCGTAGGTTGTCGCCGATGCTGACTTTGGTGAATTTCAGTCGTATCCACCGGCAGTCGCCTAAAAAATTGCCTGAGTGGGACAGGCCCATTAGTCCATTTGCCAGCTTTTCGGTGACCCGTTAGACTATGACAGTTGCCGGCAGTCGCCGAGAAATCGCCTAAATGGGACAGGCCCATTACAGTCAGAAACAGGTGAATTTATAATGGAAAACAAGAAAATGGCTGTCCAGTTAAACAAGTACTTTGGTTCTGCCTTCACTAAGGAAGACACAAACAATCTCCCGGAAATACAAGGGGACTGATGATCTAGTGGGTTGGAGGAACTGAAGGAAATTCTCATTAGTCAGGAAATGGTGTTAGGTAAACTGTTGGGACTGAAGGCAGATAAATCCCCAGGGCCTGATGGTCTGTATCCCAGAGTACTCAAGGAGGTGGCCCTAGAAATCTTGGATGCATTGGTGATCATTTTCCAATGTTCTATAGACACTGGATCAGTTCCTGTGGACTGGAGGACAGCTAATGTAACTCCACTTTTTAAGAAAGGAGGGAGAGAGAAAACGGCATTATAGACCAGTTAGCCTGACATGTTGGTGGGAAAGATGCTTGAGTCGATTATTAAAGTTGTTATAGCACCGCATTAGGAAAGCAGTGACAGGATCGGTCAAAATCAGCATGGATTTATGAAGGGGAAATCATGCTTGACTAACCTTCTGGAATTTTTTGAGGATGTAACAAGTAGAATGGTAAGAGAGAGCCAATGGATGTGGCGTATCTGGACTTTCGAAAAGCCTTTGACAATGTCCCACACAAGAGATTAGTGTGCAAAATTGTGAGCACATGGTATTGGAGAAGGGCATTGACATGAACAGAGAACTGGTTGGCAGACAGGAAGCAAAGAGTAGGGATTAACTGGTCCTTTTCAGAATGGCAGACAGTGACTAGTGGGGTGCCACAAGGCTCGGTGCTGGGATCCCAGTTATTTATAATATATATTTACGATTTAGACAAAGGAATTAAATAAACATCTCCAAGTTTGCGAATGACACAAACCTGGGTGGTAGTGTAAGCTGTGAGAAGGATGCTATGAGGCTGCAGGGTGATTGGATAGGTTGGATGAGAGGGCAATGCATGGCAGGTGCAGTATAATGTGGATAAATGTGAGGTTAAATGTGGCAGGAACAAGAAGGCAGATTATTATCTGAATGGTGTCAGATTCGGAAAAGGGGAGGTGCAACATAAACATGTAGGTACAGCAGGCAGTGAAGAAAGTTAATGGAATGTTGGCCTTCATAGCGAGAGGATTTGAGTATAGGAGCAAGGAAGTCCTACTACACTTGTATAGGGCCCTGTATACAGTTGTATAGAGACCGCACCTGGAGTAATTGTGTGCAGTTTTGGTCCCCTAATTTGAGAAAGGACATTCCTGCTATTGAGGAAGTGCAGCGTAGGTTCACCAGGTTAATTCCCGGGATGGTGGGACTGACATCTGATGAAAGAATGGATTGATTGGGCTTATATTCACTGGAATTTAGAAGGATGAGGGGTTCTTATAAAATCATATAAAATTCTTAAGGGATTGGACAGGCTAGATGCAAGAAACATGTTCCCGATGTTGGTAGAGTCCAGAACCAGGGGTCACAGTTTAAGAGTAAGGGGTAGGCCATTTAGGACTGAGATGAGGAAAATCTTCTTCACCCGGAGAGTTGTGAATCTGTGGAATTCTCTGCCACAGAAGGCAGTGGTGGCCAATTCACGTTACCTCTGGTGAGCCTGGTGAGCGTCAATGCAGTAGTTTTAAATGTCATATCTTGTACTAATGATAATGTATAAGAAATAATATCTTTGTTTTCCCTGCAACTACAGAAATCATCTAGCGAAAGTGCAGCTACAACCAATTTCGGAAAAGGATGTGGAACAGAAACTTCAACAGAAGACCACAGCACCCCCTTCCAGTTTACGGTTTATTCCGAAGAAAAATGGCCTGCGACCAATTGTGAAAATGCGAAATATAGCAGGACTAAAAACCTCTGGGAAAAGGCAAAACTATAACAGGGTTAGCAAATCCTTTTCTCTTTTGTATGTTGTCTGTGTTGAAAATGAGTCGAGAATGCATCATGGCTGACAAGCCTGGCATCAGAATTGGTTTATTGTTACTCGTCAGAATGTTTTGTTCATAGTCCAAGTTAACATTTCAGTGCAGTACTGAAGAGGTGCTGAGTGGGTCAAACTGTCACTGCCTATAGCAACATTTCTGCTGTTGCAGAGGATTTCATTTCTGGGGAAGTTATTGCACCACAGTTAACAAAGAATAAATGAATAAAAGAATAAATAATGCAAGCCAGTTCAGTTTTATGGTTATAAAAAGTTTTGAAATAATATATATTTTTTCTATCAGACTCAGATGAAGATCCTTTTTGATGTACTGAATTATGAGCATCAACGGAATCCAGCCCTAAAGAGCTCCTCTGTGTATGGACTTGATGACATTTACAAAGCATGGAGGGAGTTTGTGTTACAGAATTTGAAAGGTGGAAAAGTGAGCAAGGGATGCCCTTATTATTTTGTCAAAGTGAGTTCAGTGACCTGCCATTAAGCCAGATTAAATTATGTTTATTTCATAAAGGGCCTGTCCCACGAGCATGCGACTGCATGCGGCAAGCGCGACCTAACGTGGTCGCTTGAGCCGTACGGCCTCGCGGGGCCGGTCCCGCTTCGATCGCCGTAGCCATATAGAGTTGTGCGGAGCTGGTCCCAACATCGCGCGCGGCTCCGAAAAACTGACACTGTTCAAGAATTCCGCGTGGCAACAGCCCGCCGGCCCGCGGCCGCATTGAGGCCGTACGCACCACCTCGACGGGCGTACGCACCATCTCGACACCGTACGCAGCGTCTTGATGGCGTACGCCTAGCGCGAACTTCCCGCGGACTTCGCTCGAACTTCACGTCAACTCTAAGGGATCACTCGACCTCCGCGCGGCCCCCGCTTCCGGTTTGGTCACGCTCGCCGCATGCAGTCGCATGCTCGTGGGACAGGCCCTGTACGGGGATCACTCATCCTCCGCGTGGCCCCCGCTTCCGTTTTGGTCAAGCTTGCCGCATGCAGTCGCATGCTCGTGGGACAGGCCCTTTAGTCTCAACCAATTCCAGAAGTGACTTGGTGACAAAGTGGGTAATGGTCTCTGCATCCTTAAAGTAGATTAGCCTGTCTCATCGATTGTGTTCCACATTGCCCAGAATTTACCTTCTCCAGAAGGCTGGCCTTGTTTGGCCAGATGGCCCTCGAGCTAAACATTGCAGCTCATTTTCGAAGTGCCTCGAACCAAACAACCAAGTCACATGGATGGGCATTTTTATACTTATCAAAGATAATAACAGTTACGAATAAATAAAAACATTTTCTCAGTAATTAAAACATTAAACTAAACACTAATAATTAAAATTGTAACTTATTCTTGCTTTTCTCCCTTGCATCCATATAGAATGAGCAGCTGTGGAACTCAGCTGAAAAATTGGGAGACTTCTGCGTTTTCATGATATTCTTGAAAAGCATCAGCAAATGTTCTGAGGAATAGTCAGAGAGTCATTCAGAACGGAAACGGGCCCTTCGGCCCAACTTGCCCATGCCTACCAACATACGTCCCACCAACCTGTGTTTGGCCAATATCCCTCTGAACCTTTCCTATCCATGCACGTGACCAAATATCTTTTAAATGTTGTTATCGTACATGCCTCAACTACCTCCTCTGGCAGTTCATTCATATACTTTCCATCCTCTGTTGGCAAAAGATCCCCCTAGGTTCTTATTAAATTGTTCCCCTCTCATCCTAAACCTATGTCCTCTGATTCTAGATTCCCCTACTATGGGTAAATGAAACTCTGTACATCTACCTTATCTATGCCCCTCGTGAACCTATGCACCTCTAGAGGATCACCCCCGATATACACCACAAACAGCAAAGAGCCTAACACCAATCTCTCAGGGACACCATTCGACACAGACCAGCAGTCCAATGAACACCTTCCCACTACCACCCTCTGCTTCCTTCCATGAAGCCAAATCTGCGGGGATCATTGGTCAGTGCGGACTCGGTGGGGCGGACTGTTTCTGCGCTGTATCACTAAACTAAACTAAATTGTATCCAGTTGAAATGTAGTGACAATTCAGACAAGGAACTGCAGATGCTGATGTACAAATAAGTGCACAATTGCTGAATGACTCAGTGGGTCAGGCAGCATCTCTGGAGAACATGGATATCTGTTGTGAAAGGTTCAGCCCCAGAACATCACCTGTCCATGTTCTCCAGAGTTGCTGTCTGATCTGCTGATTCACCCCAGCACTTTGTGTCTTTTTCTGTATCCAGTTAGCTACCTCTCCCTGGATCCAATGCGATCTAACGTCCCAGAACTGTCTACCATGCAGATCCTTACCAACTGAGTTTCACTTCGGGCTGACAACAAATTCCAGCTCATTATTTCTTAATAATGAATACAGAATGCGTATTCCATTTGAAGACAAGTTAATTACCAATTAGCAATCCATTTCTGACATAATGTGTACTTTCATCGATGTTCTAACTTTGAAGTAAGATACTGAAATAGTATATTTGAAGATTGCGAGATTATATTGTGCTGAAGACTTTGGTATCTCTAGGCAGTCGTGTTCCCAGTGATATTTCACTTTACTGTAATGATTTATAATACATGTCTGTTAAGATGTAGACACAAGGAAATGCAGGTGCTGGATGACAAAAAAAAAGACACAAAGTGCTGGGATAACTCAGCAGGTCAGGCAGCATCTCTGGATTAGTCTGAAGAAAGGTCCCGATCTGAAATGTCATCTATCCTTTTCTCTCCAGAGATGTTGCCTGACACACTGAGTTATTAGACCGTATTGTGTCTTGTGTCTGTTTGTTAGATATCTTATACTGAAACAGAGTGGAGGCTATTTATAGAGCTTCCTTGATGTTCCTGACATATCCCATCCCATTTTCAAAACAGGCCAATAGGTTGGCTTCACTGCTCAGTTATATTTTCTAATCATTCAGGGATTAATAACCGAGACAACTGAGTGCACACATTGTGATAACTCATCATTTAGCCCAGTTTGCTGTAAGTCGAGTGAGGAATATTGGCCAAGACATCAGAAGCATTCACATGAACAGACAGATATAGCCTTGGGTGGTGTTCATCAAATGAGATACGTTTGACTAGCACTGAATTGACAGCCTAGATGACATGTTTTTAAACCTGCAACTTTCTCACTGTGCAAGGGTGCTGGAGAATGAAGTTTTTATCTATTCCTCTCACAGGCAGATGTTACTGGTGCTTTTGATGCCATTCCTCATGCCAAGTTAATAGAAGTCATTTCAGGCATACTGAATCTTGAAGTACCAGAGAACTATTGTATCCGAAGCTATGCAAAAATCTGGGTGGATGCTGTTGGACAAGTTAGAAAGGCATTTAAAAGACAGGTAAAGACGTTTTGTTTTCTGTGCTTGAGTCTTAGTTAGGGGAGGTGATCTAACGTCCTAAAACAGCTGCTTGAAAATGCATGCTATATAGTTAAATTGGCCTCCTCTAAATACTGAAGATTGGCAAAAAATTATGGAGTAACTCAGCGGGACAGGCAACATCCCTGGAGCGAAGGAATGCGTGATGTTTCGGGCCGAGACCCTTCGTAAATATTATTTTATCACCTGTCTCTAGAACCTAGGTTCAGGTCACTTAGAGGGATTTAGCCTAAGGGCAGCGCGTTATTTTATCCAATCTTATTTGCATTTGCAGTGAATTAAAATGAAGTTTTATAAGTCCTATGTGTACAGCTTCAAATGACTAGCTGCCGTATTTTTGCTGGTTTCCCTGTCCCTGTGAGTAAAGTGACGAGACAGGTGGTCAGGAATCACTCAAGTCAGGCCATTTGATCAAGGTTACACAAAAAATCGACAAAGTCTGTATGCATTGTTTTCTCCAAGTGTCACAATTTAATCCCATTCATATTACTCTTTTCCAGAAAGTAATTTCTTTGCTTTAAAAGGTACCTACTTAAAGCAGCTGACTTGTACCCATACTGCAAATGTGATAACTGATGATTGTTGAAAATTGAGTGAGGAGTATCGGCCAGGAGAGGTTCATTCAAAGCCATGGGAATCCTTGCATTCATTTGAACAGAATGATATAGACTTGGTTGTTTCCATAAAATCTGTGCCTCTTACTGTTCAGAGTTATGAAGCTTTGCACATTATCTGTGCCAAGGATTCTTCTCTTCATTTGTTTTATTTTGTATCACTGTTGTCGATTCTATTGTGTTTTCAGAAGTGAACTCTGCTGCCTCCTTCTCCTTATGCACTAAAAGGATACTTAATCCCTTATATTAAAAAAATAATGCTGGAAATACTCTGCGTGTAATGCATTGCCAGCGGAAAAAGTATTAGAGTTCAGTGACTCTCACCTCAACCAGGAAAAATCAGCCTTACAACCCAGTGGTGTGAACATTGGTTTCTCTAACTTCAAGTACCTACTGCATTTCTTCTCTCCCCTGCCCCCTCCATCCCAGTTGTCCTACCTATTCCACTGATTGCATCCTTGTTATAGCACTTTCTCCAGCCAACAATGGGCCTTTATGGGCTCCACCGCTCCTGACGTCACCTGTTGCGGGCTCAGAATTGTTCTGGCCTTTTCTCACCTCTAGTTTATCTCTCCCCCCCTCCCATCCCAACTATACTTTCAGTCTGAAGAAAGGTTCCCACCAAAACATTACCTACTCCTTATCTCCAGAGATGCTTCCTGACCTGCTGAGTTGCTCCAGCATTTTGTGTCTATCTTCAGGAAAGATTAATGATGTTTTATTAACTTCCTTCCAACTTTTTGTGGTCAAAGGTCATTGACTGAAAAATTCTCTCTGAAGAACAGGATCGTTGCCTATCCATTCCTTCCACAGATGCTGCCTGACCCGCTGATTTACTCCAGCACTTTGTTTCATGCAAGATTCCAGCATTTACAGTTACTTGTGTCAGCATCTTCTCCCTTCAATTTTCCACTTGCAATTCTCATTCTGCTTTTTTAAATTAATCAGAAGAATGTATAACATTTGGTGCTATGTTGAAAGTGATACGTTTTCATGAGTATTTTGACCTTTACGCTTTCTGATCCAGAATTCTTCGGCAAAGTTTATCACAGTCACAGTTTGTCAAAATATTTAATTCTGATTGGTGAACTCGTTAATATCTTATCAATATGCACTGAACCATTCCATTGATTTCATGTCCTTCCAACAGTTCAATAATTCTGTAGTGATACCTCTTTTTTTCACTTGTGTGAACTAAGAGTTAAAAAAATGTGAGAAACTGCCTTTTAAAACCGGATTTTAAAGTTACCTCATCATGACATTGATTTCCACGTCTTTTCACCTATTGGTATCTGACCAACCTGGTGTCCTTTATCAGAACATTGGTCCATTACAATGATCTCACATTGATTTTTCTCTGCATTAAATGAATAATAATGAAACTGTTGCTCTTCTGCCTAATATATTCAGGTTTCCACTTTGATGGATCTAATGCCAACCATGAAGGAATTTGTATCGCATCTACAGCAGCAAGGCTCATTGCAAAATACTATACTGGTCAACCAGGTAAAGAAGCAAGTCATGGTTAGGTCCATCTTTTCAATGTACATGTGTTGCACTTTGTTTTTACCCAGGAAGGGAAAGGTAATTTACCTTTCATGCCTTTATTTGTTCAAAACCACTCATGGAGATTCAGTCCTATTGTTTCCATGAGTGCACATTGATTCTAACGATGTTGAATGACCACCTTAATTTTTTTTTTTAATCTACTCTGACAAATCTGGTGTTATTTCACACACCTGTTGAATGTGACGTGTACGTATACCCGAATAGTTGCCTCAACCCGTATCTCATAGTTGTTCTTTAATCCAGGGCTTAACGTTGAATTCGAACTCTCAAGACGTGTTCACTTACTTCAAGCAAATGATCAAAAGCAACATTATCAACATAGGAGGCAAGTAAGTGAAATATTCTGGGAAAATTTGATTGACTGATGACTACATTTCGTTGTCTCTGTACTGTACACTGCACAATGACAATAAAGTTTGAATCTGAATCTGAATCTGATTTCATGAGCGACATGCATTCAGAATGATCGATTTATAGTGAGTGCACTTAATCTGCAGGCAAGGTGGTATCTGTGCCTTGCCGCTTGAAGGTCAAGATAATACAATGTTCCATTATCCGAAACTTCAGTATTGAGTGTTACTCTATATGCATTGTTACCAAGATAATCCAATCCAGGTTATTCCATTTGTAAAAATAAATGATTGCAAGTACCTACGCATGCGGGAGCTGTGGCACTCACAATGGCAATTTGCACTTTAAAAGTGCTAACCGAGTTTGTTGAATTTATGCTAATATAGCAATTCCACTACACCATAAGACATTTGTATCAACGAGACTGGATGCTGCCACCTCATTTTCATGCTTGGGGACCTTTGCATCCTGATTAAAATAACTCGCATTACTGCCAAGAGATGTACACAAATGTGGGAAAAAGCAGAACACATAGGAAAACCCGTTTCTAGTTAGCTCAGAGTAAGGATCTTAAGAAGCATTCAATATAGCCTGATACCAGATTGCACAAAAGAATAGGGCAGATGATACTAATTTTGCCATTTTCATCTACTGCAAAAGAGGTAAGGTCAAGCTCAAATAAAATGTAGCCTTTGTGTTGAAGCAGAGAACTGTGAAATCTATTGAGGGAGTGCAGCGTAGGTTTACAAGGTTAATTCCCGGAATGGCGAGACTGTCATATGCTGAGAGAATGGAACGGCTGGGCTTGTGTACTCTGGAATTTAGAAGGATGAGAGGGCATCTTATTGAAACATATAAGATTATTAAGGGTTTCGACACGCTAGAGGCAGGAAACATGTTCCTGATATTGGGGGAGTCCAGAACCAGGGGCCACAGTTTAAGAATAAGGGGTAAGCCATTTAGAACAGAGATGAGGAAACACTTTTTTTCACAGAGAGTTGTGAGTTTGTGGAATTCTCTGCCTCAGAGGGCGGTGGAGGCTGGTTCTCTGGATCCTTTCAAAAGAGAGCTGGATAGGGCTCTTAAAGATAGCAAAGTCAGTGGATATGGGGAGAAGGCAGGAATGGAGTACTGATTGGGGATGATCAGCCATGATCACATTGAATGGCAGTGCTTGAAGGGCCAAATGGCCTACTCTTGCACCTATTGTCTATTAATTGGATAATTTGCCATTGGTGAGGTACTGCACACTCAACCTGCTCAGTTAGCAATATTAAATAGTTTTGTTCCATAGGGGCAGGTAAAATAGTTAGTTTCTTCCATTCCCACAATTAATCTGTCATTGTTCCAAGTACCTTCAAACAGTGGGAAAGGTCTTTGGTCCTCTATTGAATTTTTTTGTTTTCATGAAATGATTCCACAAATATTCCTTCAAAAACTGCAAAAGCATTTAGCTTAGCTTAGCTTCGAGATACAGTGTGGAAACAGGCCCCTTCAGCCAATCGCGTCCATGCCAACCATCGATCACCCATACACTATGTCCTACATATTAGGGGCAATTTACAGAAGCCAATTAACCTAGAACCCTGCACATCTTTGGAATGTAGGAGGAAACCAGAGCACGCAGAGAAAACCCACGTGGTCACAGGGAGAACGTACAAACTCCGCACAGACAGTACCCAAAGTCAGGATCGAATCCGGGTCTGGCGCTGTGAGACAGCAGCTCTACCACTGTGCCACTGTGCCGCCCTAATTTCCTCATCTTGAAAATCAAAACTACAATATTCCAAAATTTATGAATGAAAATAATTCGAGTGTTTTATATAAATTAATTTTGTGCATATTTAAAATATCTGCCAAGTGAACGAGAATGCAATTCAACCTCAAAAAGGCTCCTTTTGTTGTACCAGGTATTATGTCCAGGGCTGTGGAATACCACAAGGTTCTCTGGTCTCAGCCTTGCTTTGTAGCTTGTGTTACGGGGATATGGAGAAAAAGTTCTTCAGTGGAATTCAGCAGGATGGGTAAGTACTTTGTTCCTGATCCCTAAATTTGGATTTTTAAAAAAAAATGTGCTTAATATTTCTGACTACATAACCAAAGATCTAATGTGGAAAAAAATTACTTTTATGTTTTTGAACATGGCTTTCATTTTCAGCTTTCCTTTATTTTCCATAGGTTGATGCTGCGATTGATTGATGACTTTTTGCTGGTTACGCCACATTTGTCACTTGCCAAACAGTTTCTAAGGTACGTCAGACAGAGCAGTAATTGGAAGCTGCAAGAAGGATATTTGTTGATTCTGTGTACAGCAGAAGTGTGGAGTGGAATTTTAATTCCATCTTGCATGTTTTCTGACTTTAGAGAGTGATGCATCAATCCTGAAGAGACCAGGGACAGTCAAGTGGTTGATTGAACATCCCAGCATAACATCCACTGTGAATGTTCATTAGTTGCTATGTTGCAGATGACAACTTACTTGAAACAGTAACCTGGTGTAGTCCGGCCAAGTTCTAAATTGCAGAGATATTACTGGAATTGGAAGGAAAATGTTCATGTCCCAAGTGGGTAATTGGTAATGTGTGATCTTCAGATCAAAATGGTGATGCCATGGGCTTTATGGTGATATGGGGAAAAAGCAGGAACGGGGTACTGATTTTAGATGATCAGCCGTGATCATATTGAATGGCGGCGCTGGCTCGAAGGGCCGAATGACCTACTCCTGCACCTATTTTTCTTTTTAAAGGAGGGTGCTTTGCATTTGGGAGAGTTGATGTTGCACCAGTTATCGCATTAGTTAGTAGATGCTGATTAACACCTCTGGAGCTTATAGTTTGGCTGGATAGATCAGTGGAGATTATAGTGGACTCTATGGACAGTAAATGACCTTAACTACCTAATGATACAGCTCCCCCAATAACGTCAGTACCTGTTAGATGTTACGTTGACTGTGCTGTATGGCCAAGCCAGTTGAATGGGAAATTTATCACAAGGATTATGGGGCCTGATTCCTACCTCGATAAAAATAAAATGCTTGAATGTACTTTGTGTGCAGGAAGGAAGAAGATGGTTCCATATCAATGCAAACAATGGGGAGGAAAAAATAGAAAATTAATTCACCAAGTCAATCACTTAGCATGTGGGCATGAAACGTACTTGTCTATTGCTGATGGTTCTGTAGAGAACTGGCAGTGAGCCATTATTGAGGAGTCACTCTTCCACTCAAATCTCTCCCTATAGCTTTACGGCTCTACTGAATTCACTCCCCTTCTTTCATCTTCTGATACTCCTTTTGTATCATTTTCTCCTTTAGTTATTGTCACTATCTCCATCCATCTGCCAATCAGCCCCCTCCTCCTCCATCACCTGCATCCACCTATCATTTGCCAGGCTTTGCCCTTCCTCCACTCTTTTTCAGCTTTCTTCCCCTTATTCCATCAGTCCAAAGAAAGGTCTATATACTTCATAGATCCTGCCTGACCTGCTGAGTTCTTTCACCACTTTGTAGTCTCTTGTGTCTCCATAGTTTATGACATAGTGACGGATTTTTCTTTTTCATTGATATGAATTAATGATTTAAGATGACTGAGAACATTGTACTGAATCATTGTGTGTTGATGTTCCTTCTTTATCAAGGATTCTGGCCACAGGCATTCCAGAGTATGGTTGCTTCATAAACCCAAATAAAACAGTTGTCAACTTTCCACTTGATGTGGACCTTCCAGCCTGCAGTGGGGCCAGATCATTGCCAGAACACTGTCTCTTTGCATGGTGCGGTCTGCTATTTGACACACAGACACTGGAAATCTACTGCGACTATTCCAGGTGGGAGCTTTATCATACCAGACTTGTTCACAAAGGGCCAGATTCTGAAGCTGCAAGTTAACAGTCATGAGCTGAATTATAACTCTAGTTACATAAGTTACAGGGTTGAACTCAATAGAAAATTAAGTTGACATCTTTAAATGGCTGCTTTTATTTTGTGTAGTGGCAGTGGGGAAATGTAGGGAGGTACTGTGTGTAAATGTTTCCATATATTGAATTAATCCTTATTTATAAGTTCATATGTTCGTGAGTCAGAGGAGCAGAATTAGGCCATTTGGTCCATTGAGTCTTCTCCACCAGTCAATCTTGGCTGATCTATCTTTTCCTCCCAACCTCATTCTCCTGCCTTCTCCCCATTTCCTTTAACACCCATATTAATCAAGTACCTGTTCATTCTGCTTAAAAAAATACCCAAAGACCTGGTCACCACAACTTTCTGTAGCAATGAATTACCCAGATTCACCATCCTTTGACTAAAGAAATTCCTCCACATCTCCTTTCTAAAGGCATGTCCTTTTATTCTGGGGCTTATTCTGCCCTCTGGTCTGAGACTCTCCCTCTAGTGGAAACATTCCCTCACATTCACTTTATTCAGGCCTTTCATTATACAATGGTTCAATGAGATCACTCCCTCATCCTTCTAAACTCCAGCGAGTACAGTGCTGTCAAATTCTATACGTTAACTCAGTCATCCCCAGGAACATTCTCGTAAACCTTCCCTGGACCCTCTCCAACGCCCGCACATCTCTCCTGTATGGTGCCCAAAACTGTTCACTACAGTCCAAATGCAGCCTCACCAGCGCCTCATAGAAACTCAGCATTACATTCCTGTTTTCTATTCTAGTCCTATCAAAATAAATGCTAGCATTGCATTTGCCTACCTTACTACCGATTCAACTTGCAAAATAACGTTTTGGGAATCTTGCACCAGCACCCCCAACTCCGATTTCGGAATCCACTCCCCAATTAGAAAATAGACTACGGCTTAATTCTTACTATCAAAGTGCATGACTGCACACTTTGCTTCGTTGTATTCCATCTGCCACTTCTGTGCCCACTCTCCCAACCTGTCTTGAGTCGTTCAGCTGACTCCCTGCTTCCTGTACAGTCTCCCTCTACACCAATTTGACCAAAAAGCCATTAATTCCATCATCCAAATCATTAATACACAACGTAAAAAGTAGCGGACCCAACACTGACCCCCTGCAGAACATCACTAGTCATCAACAGCCAACCAGGAAAGGCCCACTTTATTTCCATTATTTGCCTTCTGCCATTCAGTCAATCTTCTATCCACGCTAGTATCTACCCAATAATACCATGGGCTCCCATCTTGTTTAGCAGCCTCATGTGCTGCACCCTATCAAAGGCCTTCTGAAAATCCAAGTCAACAACATCCACTGATTCCCCTTTTTTTATCCTGCTATTTACTTCCTTAAAGAATTCCAACAAATTTGTCAGGCAACATCTCCCCTTCACAAAATCATGCTGACTTAACCATATTTTATCGTGTGCTCCCAAGTGCTCGGAAACCTCATCCTTAATAATGGACTCTAAAATCTTACCAACCATTGAAGTCAGGCTAACTAACCTATAGTTATCCATCTGTTGCATACTCCCTTCTTGAACAGTGGAGTAACGTTTGCAATTTTCCAATCCTCTGGGACCACTCTTGACTTGTACTTCTTGATAAATCATTTCTAATGGTTCAATGGTTTCCTCACCAAGGTACAGTGAAATACTTTTTTTACATAGCGATCAGCAAGACTATCACCATACATAGGTACAACCCCCCGTGAGTACAGAATGTACAGAGCAGCTCAGTCATAATGCAAGACGTGCCATTTTGGGGCCATTTTACAGTCCCAGCTACAGCTGGCCACAAAGGCCCGTTGCAGTTGTCTCCTCCATGCCCACTGTCTCTCAAACCAACGCCCCTCTTTGTGCATGGACCTCTTCAGCCCTTGTTCCCATTTTCATTTCAGAAGTATTCATTGAAATTTTTGCATTGGTGTTAAATAGTAATTTCACAGGATCCATCACCCTTACTAATTGTTATTTAAATTGAACATAATTAGTATACTCGGGGCTCTCGCTTAACTTTTTTTCCCTGTTGCCAGCCGGGCAACCTTGGCAGCTTTTTAGGTTGCCAAATGACAGTTTAGGTGGTCATTTAATATGGCTTGCATGACGCGTGCGATAATGCACTCGGACGAAGTGCGTAGTTACTTTCCACTTCCAAACAAAATTATGGTTGGATTATTCAGCGTATGATCAACCTGTGTCAATAAATCCTGGACCATGGTAACATATATGCGTTATAGTTGTGAATGTTGCTCATTAAATAACTACAGTACTGATACTCCATATTAAGAGCATTGATTTGCCGTAAAAATGAATTCTGTAATAACGTGTCAACGGCAGCAGTGACAATCGAACACTGCGGTTTTGATGTTTCACGTGTTCACAATATAATTAATCCATCTTTATATATTAAAACAAATATTAACAAATATTAACATTGGGAATTAAAACACGTTTGATTGCATTCCGTTATCAAACATAGTCAATGTTCGCTCTGAAGACATTTCCAGGACAATAGGGTCAGGGAGGGGTGTGTGTGTGTGAATCAGTGCGGGGTGACTAGATGGTGGGGGTGGGAGGGTGTTAGAAGGCAGTCGGTGCAGAATGGATGGATTGAGGCAGGTTAATTATTACGTGTTGGTTGGAGTAGGTAAAATTGTGAGGGGAGAGCACGGGGGAAGTCAGTGGTGTTGAATGGGGGGGTTCAGTACGGGATGGATGGGGGTAGACAAAAGTGCTGGAGAAACTCAGCGGGTGAGGCAGCATCTATGGAGCGAAGGAAATAGGCAACGTTTTGGGTCGAGCTGCTTCTTCAGACTGTTCCCCCCCATCCTTCTTGAAAGGGAGGATCAGTACAGGATGGATGGGGGAGGGGGAGATCAGTGCAGGATGAATGGGGGGGGGGGGGGGTCAGTACAGGGTGGATCGGAGGGTCTGTGCAGGATGAACGGGGATTTACTACAGGATGAATGAGGGAAAGGTGCAGGATAAATGGAGGGTAGGTCAGTACTGGATGAATGCGTGGATTAGGATGGATGGGGGATCAGTACAGGATGGATAGAGGAGAAGTGCAGGATGGATGGGAGAGGGGTAAGTACAGGGTGAATTGGGGAACCAGTGCAGGATGGATGGATGGGGGGGGGGGGGGGGGTGGCAGGAGAATTAATACAAGGTGGATAGGGTGATCAGCGCAGGATGAATAGATTGGGGGGGGGGGGTGTAGATGGGGAGGGGAGCACAGGGGATGTCTGTGAGGACTGAATAGAGGCGGGAATGGGGATCAGTGCAGGATGGAGAGGAGGGGTCCCAGGATAAGGGGGAGGGGGCGTACAAGAGAGAGAGAAGTGGGCGAGGTGGGGAGGAAGGAGGGTCGGCGCTCCTCGGACAACATCCCCCGCTGCCTTGGCCGTTGGGATTTCCTCGCCTCCGCCTCCCTCCTCCGCCATGTGGTTGTTATAGTTTTCTGGATGAGGAAAATTCTTTAACCATTCAATGATGCTCACTATAACTTAATTATTTTCTTTAATTTAGTTATGCAAATAGTTCCATCAGATCAAGTCTTACTTTCAACTGTAGTTCGAAACCTGGACAAAATATGAAAAAAAAGCTATTGGCTGTTCTGAAGCTGAAATGTCACCATATCTTCCTGGATCTGGAGGTGAGGTGTGATGTGCCTATAAAAATGGTACAGTTTTATATCAACTACTTTTTCTCATTGGGCTTTCTTGCTGTTCAACCTGCTTTCTATAAGATGTAGAAACAAAGAACTGCAGATGCTGGTTTATACAAAAAACAGCATTTGACCCGCTGAGTTAACCAGCACTTTTTATCCTTACTATATGATTTATTTTTTCCATTAAATACATCCAGTGCCTTTGATACCAATTGTTTTACCCCTCAAAGTAGGTGCTGTGTCGTGGTAGGCAAGTGCCTTCTGATGTACATTAAGACAGGGGATTAAGACTGAAAATTGTGTCAGGGTTTTGCTGCCTATCATTTGCTGACACCATTTTGGATCAAGTGCTTGTTAATCATCCTGTCCAGCACTTGAAGTTGGCTCAACTATTAAACATGAACTGCAGTCTTGGGAGTTTTTAAATTAATTGGTAACTTTACTTGCTTACAATGTGCCTTACTGGGTGGCCTTGCAAATTGTTTTCAGTAAATTGCGTATTTAGATAGCTTGTATCCGGAGGTGACTCCTAACTGCTGGTATAATATATTTAAACAAGCAATTCACTTGCAAATTATTTTGAGTACATGTTAAGGCCTGAGACGTAGCTAAAGTACAAAATGAGAACACTGGTCTCCAAAATTCCCTCAGCTGTGCTTGGTATCTATCCATATTACTAAATCTCTGATCTTGACCACTTTTGGCCTACTATGCTGCGATTTCCGACAGAACGCCGCCACCTAATGCCAACATTTTTGGCCACCTTGCATAGACCCTCCCTCCACCTTACGAGTGCGGAGGGTTTTTCCCATTGATGACAAATCAGAGAGATATTAATGTTTAAAAAAAAATACCATTCTCTCTGTTGCACCTGCTGGAGGGAGGGGGAGGGACTATAAAATCAGGAAGTGGTGTGCCTCACTCACTCTCTGCAAGATAGATGAAGCCAAGGGTCACGTCACATGCCTGCAAATGGTTGTTTGGATGCTTTGGCTTGAAGTTGAAAGGCACTACTTACTGCAAATGGTGACGGGTGCTTTGCTTGAAGTTGAAAGGCACTACTTACTGCAAATGGTGGCTTGGGCGATTTGGCTTGAAGTTGAAAGGCACTACTTACTGCAAATGGTGGCTTGGGTGCTTTGGCTTGAAGTTGAAAAAACTACCATTCTCTCTGCTGCAAATGGTGGAGGGGGTGCTTTGGCTTGAAGTGGTGAAAGTCACTACTACTGCAAATGGTGAGCCAAGGGTCATGTCTCTCTGAGCTCTGAATGACACTGAACAAATGTCTACAAAACTGTGAGTACTACTTACTGCAAATGGTAGCATGAAGTTGAAAGGCTCTACTTACTGCAAATGGTGACGGGTGCTTTGCTTGAAGTTGAAAGGCACTACTTACTGCAAATGGTGGCTTGGGAGCTTTGGCTTGAAGTTGAAAGGCACTACTTACTGCAAATGGTGGCTTGGGTGCTTTGGCTTGAAGTTGAAAGTCACTACTTACTGCAAATGGTGACGGGTGCTTTGCTTGAAGTTGAAAGGCACTACTTACTGCAAATAGTGGCTTGGGAGCTTTGGCTTGAAGTTTAGAAAATCACCATTCTCTCTGCTGCACCTGCTGGAGGGAGGGGGAGGGACTATAAAACCAGGAAGTGGTGTGCTTCACTCACTCTGCAAGATGGATGAAGCCAAGGGTCATGTCTCTCTGAGCTCTGAATGACACTGAACAAATGTCTACAAAACTGTGAGTACCCTTAATGTGGTTTGAAAATGCAAAATTTTTTTTTTTTTAAAGTAAAAAGGCACTGCCTACAAATGGTTGTTTTGGGAGCTTTGGCTTGAAGTTGAAAGGCACTGCAAATGGTGGCTTGGGAGTTTTGGTTTAAAGTTGAAAGGCACTACTTACTGCAAATGGTGGCTTGGGTGTTTTCCTTGAAGTTGAAAGGCACTACTTACTGCACATGGTGGCTTGGGTGCTTTGGCATGAAGTTGAAAGGCACTACTTGCTGCAAATGGTGGCTTGGGTGCTTTGGCTTGAAGTTGAAAGGCACTACTTACTGCCAATGGTGGCTTGGGTGTTTTGGTTGAAGTTGGTAGGCACTTACTTTGCACATGGTGGCTTGGGTGCTTTGGCTTGAAGTTGAAAGGCACTACTTGCTGCAAATGGTGGCTTGGGTGCTTTG
The DNA here is from genome assembly GCF_028641065.1 of Leucoraja erinaceus. Classification (NCBI taxonomy): domain Eukaryota; kingdom Metazoa; phylum Chordata; class Chondrichthyes; order Rajiformes; family Rajidae; genus Leucoraja; species Leucoraja erinaceus. The sequence goes on from NC_073378.1 coordinate 63,111,371, forward strand.
GCTTGAAATTGAAAGGCACTACTTACTGCAAATGGCTTGGCTTGACTGCAACTTACTGCAAATGGTGGCTTGGGTGCTTTGGCTTGAGGTTGAAAGGCACTACTTACTGCAAATGGTGGCGGTGGATTTGATTGAAGTTGAAAGGCGCTACTTACTGCAAATGGTGGCTTGGGTGCTTTGCTTGAAGTTGAAAGGCCCTACTTACTGCAAATGGTGTCATGAAGTTGAAAGGCACTAACTGCAAATGGTGGCTTGGGTGCTTTGCTTGAAGTTGAAAGGCACTACTTACTGCAAATGGTGGCTTGAGTGCTTTGCTTGAAGTTGAAAGGCACTACTTACTGCAAATGGTGGCTTGGGTGCTTTGGCTTGAAGTTGAAATGCATTATTTACAGCAAATGGTGGCTTGGGAGCTTTGGTTTAAAGTCGAAAGGCACTGCAAATGGTGGCTTGGGTGCTTTGGCTTGAGGTTGAAAGGCACTACTTACTGCAAATGGCTGCTTGGGTGATTTGGCTTGAAGTTGTTAAAAGGCACTACTACAAATGCACTTACTTCCTGTTTGCACTGTATATTGATTTTAGATAAAACGCTACACTTACGGCTGTGATTTTTGGCCATCTTATTCAGTCCCCCCTCCGCTGAGCAGGTGCAGAGAATTCTTCCCATCAATGAAAAATAAAAGTATTATTAGTGTTTAAAAAATGTTGAGAATCTCTCTCCTGTCAATCACTCCCTGAAAGCCCCATCTTTTCCGGTGGGAGGGGGAGGGGTTATAAAACCCGGAAGTGTGGGTGTGGCTTAGTCTCTGCATGATGGGGGAGGGAGAGGTCACGGCTCTGTCTGAGCTGTGAATCAACTGAACACTGAATGTCTACTGAACTGTGAGTTTGGTGTTATGTGTGGTTTTATGGTGGTTTCACCCTGCATGAAATGGTATGAAGCTGCATTTGAATTTGGTGGCCTTGGACCCTGCTTGAAGTGGAATAAAACTGCACTGAATTTGGTGACTTGCACCCTGCCCCCTTGCACCCTGCTGAAAGTGGTATGAAACAGCACTTGAATTCGGTGGCCTTGCACCCTGCTTGAAGTGGTAAGAAACTGCACTTGACTTGGTGGCCTTGAACCCTGCTTGAAATGGTAGGAACATGGAGTTGAATTTGGTGGACTTGCACCCTGCTTGAAATGGAATTTCAAGGAATAGTCATGAGTCAACTGCCAGCCCACCAGCCGTGAGTGAGCTGCAGCAGATCAGGCTTGAGGGACTGAGCTGCCACCCCAAGAACCCACACCAGCACTCCAGAAAGCCCCCCCCCCCCCACTGGCCACCAATATTGGAATTGGTGGAGAGGTGGAATATTGCGTCGGGGGACCAGCCCTCCCGTGTGAACATGGGACCCAACGGGTCCCACTTAGTGTAGTAGTTAATACAATTCCACTTCTGTTTCAAAACTTAGTGTACTTGCCCAGATAAGCAAAGTCTGAAGAAGGGTCTCGACCTGAAACATCACCTATTCCTTTTCTCCAGAGATGCTGCCTGACCAGCTGAACAGCATTTTGTATCTAACTTGAGTGTAAACCAGCATCTGTAGTTCCTTCATACACAAGAAAATTGCAATATGCTTTGCATTGTTCCTGCCAGCAAATATCTAGATACGTAGACCCATTTGAAATTGCTCACCATGTGTTTTAAATTTATGCAGGTCAATACACTGAGAACAGTTGCCATCAATGTCTATAAGATATTTCTTCTCCAGGCCTACAGGTACTCTTAAAAGTGGGATAACTTTTGGTTAATTTTATTGCTTTAAACTGAAATGCACTGTTAACATATATAGTTTGGAGCCATATATAGGAATAAATGAAAGTTGTTGAGATGTTGTTGAGTTTCAGTATGAAATTTGCTAACTGGTCATTGTCTTGAATTTGCATCAGTTATGTTTGTGCACTCCACTTCCAGCAATGTGCCCATTTGTATTTGGAACATTTTGGATAATCTGAGATAGAATACCTGAGGGACTTCTGTTAAGCCTGTAATTGTAGGGACTGCACTAAAACCTTGTTATGATTAGCCAGCTCGTAGAACATGGAACACAGAACAGTAGAACACAAGGAAGGGCCCTTCAGTCCACCGAGTTTGTGCCGAACATGATGCCAAGTTAAACTGTTGTCATTTGCCTGTTTATGATCCATATCCCTCTCTTCCCTGCACTTCCAGGTGCCTATCTAAAAGCCTCATAAATGCCACTCTCGTATTTGCCTTTACCACCATCCCTGGCAATACATTCCAGGCCCCCACTACACCCAGCCCCGCACATATCCATTAAACTTTCCCCTTCTCAACTTACAGCTATGGCCTCTAGTGTTGGACATGTCCACCCTGGGGAAAAGTCATGACTATATTCCCTAACTATAGCCATCTTCATTGTATATACTTTATTATATCAAGCCACTCCACAACCTCTGACATTCCAGAGGAAACACTCCCAAGTCTATCCAACCTCTCCCTGTATCTGAAAGCCTCTAATCCAGACAGCATTCAGGTAAACCTCCTCTTTACCCGCTCCGAAGCCTCCACAACTTTCCTGTAATGGAACGACCAGAACTAAATGCAATATTCCAAATGCAGCCTAACCAAAGTCATGTCCAAAGTCCTGTACAATGACTTCCTGACTCTTATGTTCAATGCCCCTAGCAATGAAGGCAAGCATACCGCACACTTTCTTCACTACTCTTTCTACCTGTGCTGCCACCATCAGTGAGCTATGACCTTATTCTCCCAGAATCCTTTACACATCAATGCTTGCCGTCAACTATATACTTTCCCCTTGAGTTCAGCCTCCCAAAGTGCATCACCTCACACTTGCTCGGGTTAGACCTCATCTGCCATTTCTCTGCCCATTTCTGCTGCTGATCTATATCCCATTGTAACTTCATGTTGCTGGAGCAGAATTAGGCCACTCGGCCCATCAAGTCTACTCCGCCATTCAATCATGGCTGATCTATCTTTCCCTCTCAACCCCATTCTCCTGTCTCCCCATAACCCCTGACACCCTTATTAATCAAGAACCTATCAATCTCCATCTTAAAAATATCCATTGACATGGCCTCTCCACAGATTCACCACCCTCTGACTAAAGATCATCCTCTGATCTTCTGACAGCCTTCAACACTGCAACTCCTCCAATGTTGGTGCCATCAGCAAATTTACTCACAAACCCATCTACAATTAAAGGGTCTCGACCCGAAACGTTGCCTATTCCTTCGCTCCATAGATGCTACCTCACCTGCTGAGTTTCTCCAGCTTTGTCTACCTCACATTTATGTCTAGGTCATTTAAGTCTGACCACCTTCTCTCGACCTGAAAATGTCTTTGGGTATCCCTCTTTCCTAGTTCTGACGAAGGATCTTCAACCTGAAAGTGTCTCTCTGTTCATGGATACCACATTACCCACTGCATATTGCCAGCACATTTTGTTTCCAGTTTGCACATTACAAGGTTCCATAAATAGAAAAAACATTCTGAAATGTAATGTTTTATGTAAACTTGTTGTAATGTACCATGTTAACTGTACCTTAAGACTTTGCATGGTTTTTAAACACCAGAAAAATAAATGGATTTTGTTTTCTTTCACTAGCATGAATCCTAATTATTGGCAACTGTCCATATCGGGCAACTACTATCACCAACTTGCCATTCTGTAACCTAATGAGAAGGAGCAGCTCCTTGTGTATTTTTGCTTTTATGTTTTACTATCCCGCAAATGGTACATAAATAATTTGATAATGAGTGATCATTTTTACTGATGCGGTGATAAACTTTGCTCTTTGAAGAGTGCCCATAGGATATTTTCATCCACCTGGGAAGAGAGAGGGCCACGGTTTAGTTGTTTGCGTTTTGACAGATAATTTATACACCATCACTGTGAGATGATTGAGGGACATTTGCTGCTCCATTGATTTGACTTTTCTCTCTCACATGGCCAGATTCCATGCTTGTGTTTTGCGGCTCCCCTTTGGACAAAAAATAAAAGACAACCCTTCGTTTTACCTTGATGTCATCTCAGACATTGCTGCTTATTGCTACACCATCCTTAAAGCTAAAAACCGAGGTGAGAGTTTTAAACTTATTTAAAGTGGAGGGTAGCTTGTGAATCAGGGTTATCAGGAATGCAGGGTTAATATGTTAACCTGCTTATCTTTGCAGCATTTATACAGCTGTTCTCCTGTAGCTGGCCATTTTTCATGAAATGGGATGGGGTTTTAACTCCTCCAGAAAGGTTGCCTTGGTGAAAATATAAGGGTGAAATATGTCTCAGACCACTTAACTTTGCTGAAGCCTCCACATTCTTAAAAATAGACTGTTTTAACACCTGGTAGAAGGTAAATCATGTCAATGTACTTCATCAACTTTAATTTATATGCATGATGGGAACAGGAACTAAATTAACCAAATTTATTCAAAGATATTACTCTGAGAACAAAAATAATTGAATCAGTATTTTTGCACATTTTATTCAATGTTTACCTTGCACAAGTCTGGGACTTTGTATAATGATCTCAAGATTAATAAAATTATTTATTCAAATCATTGAAAACACAAGGAATAACATGGATGCAAGCACAGTCATTAATTTTGTTTCATATACTATTGCATGTACTATATTGCAAAGCCCCATCTGTTTCCTGCTTTCTTAAAGAATAGTTTAAAAAAAAATCTTATTTTCTTTCCAGGGATTTCTTTAGGTTACAAAGATGCTTCAGGCCCTTTTCCTTTTGAAGCTTCCCAATGGCTCTGCTTTGGTGCATTCGCCATCAAACTGTCCAATCACAAGTCTGTTTACAAGTGCCTACTGGGACCTTTGAAAACCTGTAAGTAAATATTGGTGAAGATATATCGCACCATCATTTGAACAGTGTCTTAATTTTGCATTGCTTTCTCCACTATCATTTGAAAAATATGGTGGATGGAAATTAAAAGATCGAGTTACATATTAAATTAAACAATCTGCTAAGTAAAGGCTGAGTATGTCTGTTCAGTATTATTCACAAATTGCCTCCCAGATATTGATAATCTATTATTTTTACTCTAGACATCATAGAATTATACAGTGTGGAAACAGGAGCTTTGGCCCAACTTGCCCACACCAGCCAACATGTCCCAGCTACATTAGTCCCACCTGCCCACGCTTGATCCATATCGCTCCAAACCTGTCCTATCCTTGTACCTGCCTAACTGTTTCTTAAATGTTGGGATAGTCCCAGCCTATACTACCTCCTCTGGCAGCTTGTTCCATACACCCAGCCCTCTTTGTGTGAAAAAATATCCCTAAGATTTCTTCCTGCCGCTGAGTTTAATCTGACTGATTTGACCTTCCTCTTAACAGAATCTGGTCAATGCGGGGTCCTGGGTTTGGGATTTTCAAGCATTCCTTCCATCCCTGATGAATTTTGAGGCCACGAGTTGATGTTACTTTAGTCCAGCCACACCTACAGGTCTGAAGAACGTGTCCAGCTGCTTGTTTTGCAAGAGTTTTGCCACTTACTGATTCCATGTTGTGCCCGTTCCAAGGTTTGTTACCGGGTAGTCAGTCAATGAGTCATCTTGCGCCCCCACTCTCGCAGACTCTGGGGGTATTTCTACTCTTTTAACTTTTTGTAGCCAAGTGAGGGTGGCTCTTGCGCCCTAACAAGGTGACGGAGCCAGCTGCCATGGGTAGCTAGCCCATAACAGCCCCGTTGGGGTCTATTTCCTCCTGTCAGCTGTTTCTCCAAGCTGTCACTTGGTCTTTCCCTTGTCGTCAGCTGCACTTTCACAGTAGTCACTGGTTTTCCCTCCAGAAGATCAGTAGAGCTAATAGGACTTGATGTTTCAATCCCTGGAATAAGTCGGCACTCTTGCTCTTTGCAGTGGGATTGTAGTGGTGAAAGGTAGGGTAGGTACGTCATCAGGCTCATCAGATGGGCACCCTCCTTCTTTGAAATGAATTTGTTCATTTCTTGCTTTCGTCCATGCACTTGAAAGTTCATAATATATTATTGTTTTTTAATTACTTTCACATTGTGTTTATTTAAGTCGGTGGAAGTGAAGTTGAATTGTTGGGATACGATTTTGTGTCAACAATTGAATTGTTGGTATACCATTTGTGATAAAGAATGGTTAGTAGCTGTATTCATGGCTGTAGCTGTATTCACATTCACTGGGAAGTACATTTTCAATTCAATTCAATTCAATTCAACTTTATTGTCATTGCACAAATACAAGTATAGGTACAACAAAATGCTGTTTAGTGTCTGGTCATAGTCATAGTGCAAGATAGTAGAAGTAAAAATAAAAATACAAAGTTGGCATACAATAAAAGTTAAAAAAAAAAAAAATACTGGTTAACAATGTGTGGATTGTGGGTGAATTAAAACTGATACATAGGCAGATAACTGTACACAAGTGGGAAAGTCTAAGGATGTCTAGCGTCGGGACTCCGAGTTCAGCAGTGTAATGGTGTTGCTGAAAAAGCTGTTCCTCAGCCTGCTTGTGCGAGACCTGAGGCTCCTGTACCACCTCCCTGATGGGAGGAGGGCAAACAGTCCATGGTTAGGGTGAGAGGGGTCTTTGATGAATTTCCCAGCCCCTCAGACACCGTTTTCGGTGGAGGGCATCCATGGCAGGGAGCGGGGCACCGATGATGTGCTGAGCCGTTTTCTGAGCTGAGCTGAGCTAAAATGGAAGTATTATCACCGACTTCCATTTTTCACCACTTGATTTCTAATATCCTCAAAAAAACCTCCAACAATCTTGCCAAATATGATTTCATTTCATTTTGAGTGTACTTGATTGTGTTACGATTTTCCAAATGTCTCCCAACATTCCCTTAATGATGGATTATAGCATTATCCAAAAAGACCTAAATGCTTAGGCCCCACCCCTTGTGTGTGGCCTGTAGGGGGCGGGTTTAAAACTATGGCATTTTACTAGGCTGTTGTCTCTCTTTCACGAAAAATAGTGATTGTTACATAATAGTTAGAGTAATTTTTTTCAAACTCGCAACCTCTCGCAGCCCCAGGGGCAAACAATAGACAATATGGTGCAGTGAGTTTTCTATAGCGAGGCTCATTTTGGCCCTTCGAGTACTGGGCAGGGCACCGCCATTCTAAACGGGTGATACATGAACCCCCCAATCAGTACCCCGTTCATTTGGCCTATAAATTGATGTAAATGAGATTTAAAAATCATGTTTTATTGTGAATTATTTGTGAATATTATTTCTTGGGCCCATTTATGACCCCTGACTACCACTTTCTAATTATAGAGCCCTATCTAGTTCTCTCTCCTGAAAAAGTATCCTTAGAGAACCGGCCTCCACGATCCGCTTTTTTGTTATGTCCTCTGAGGGCAGAGAATTCCACAGACTCGGAACTCTGTGTGAAGAAGTTGTCTCCTCTTTGTTCTAAATGGCTTACCCCTTATTCTTAAGCCTTTTCACAATCAAAAGGATTTTGGTAAATTTACAACTGACCTGTAGTTTCCGGCATTTTGTCTCTCTTTCACGAATAGTGATGTTACATTATGTAATTTTTCAATTCTCTGGGGCAATAGACAATAGGTGCAGGAGTAGGTCATTCGGCCCTTCGAACCAGCACCGCCATTCAACGGGTGATCATCCCCAATCAGTACCCCGTTCCTGCCTTCTCCCCATGCCCCTGACTCCGCTTTCTTTAAGAGCCCTATCTAGCTCTCTCCTGAAAGTATCCAGAGAACCAGCCTCCACCACCCTCTGAGGCAGAGAATTCCACAGACTCGGAACTTTGTGTGAAGAAGTTGTCTCCTCTTTGTTCTAAATGGCTTACCCCTTATTCTTAAGCCTTTTCACAATCAAAAGGATTTTGGTAATTTACAACCAACAACTCACAGCAGCAATTACCTTTAAGGCCTAAGGGCACGTGCAATCATTGCCAGGTGCTTGATGCCCTATCAGTTTGCATAGTAGTGATGGAGAAATTTTTTGCAGAGATAGAAATTGTTATATGTTTCTCCTGGTAACCCCTTGATTATCTGTTATCAGAATGAGTTTAGAGGAGAACTTGCCATTTTGTGTCGTCTATAAAAAAAATTGGACAGATGCAGGATATTGAAAGTGAAAACAGACAGTGCTAGGAAACGCCAAGCAGCATGTAAAGGGGGAACCTCCGCTAATTTGATCAGTTACTGCAATGATACTCATGAATATTTTTAGCACCTTCTGTATTTTCATTTTTTTTTTTCAGATTTTAAGTTAATATTAACTCCCAAATAACTGCTCTTGTAATGATAATGTAAATGATCATTATTTAGAGATTTATATGCAGGCCATACACAATAATCATCCTATCATACTTGTCGGCAAATTGGTATATTAATTCTTCCTGTAATCGGACATACTCGTGCAGAGCTCGGACTGATATTTACCTCCCTGCTGCGATAAGTGCCATTTAGATCTATTTTGGATCATTTAATTCAGAAAAAAATGTTTGCTTTTTATAAAGGTGAGATGGCACCTAATTGCCATCTCTGAGACCATTTTAGTTAACCATTCCCCTTTGTACATGATGGATTTCCTGTTATAATGAAAGATGCACAGTTAACTGAGAGCTGGGAATTTCCATTGATCAGTTTGCTGAAAAACAAAAGGAAAGCTCTCTCCAGGGTTGGTGGAATGAAGCTTGTGTTTTACGCAATCTCTTTTCTCACTTCACTGTCTGCTTTGTTTAACCTCCCCATCTGGAAAGTATATTGGTTTTATGTTTTGACGTGCATTTAATTTCTTATTTACGATTAATGATAGTTTCCAAAGGTATCTGCTCTTAGCCCAGGTTAGAAAATGTGTTGCAGCAGCTCCCTTCAGCATTTGCTCTTGGTGAAATAGATTTCACTGATTACTTCAGTGAATATTTAGCACCAGTGATGGTGTTAGCATTCATTCTCTAATTCCATATCCAGCTCTCAGTACCCTGTCTGTTTCTTCCCAATGTGACCCAATCTCCTTTTCAAACATGTGGCATTTCTTGATCAGCTCTGTAACTTGGCATCCAAGCATTACCCTGTCATCTGGGGGATGAGGAATGGGTGTCCCTTGGAGTCCCTTGGATGTCTAGGTCTTCTACCATACATCTAGTTTCTCATGTGTTTGAATGTGACCTGTATAGCATCCAACTCTTGTCGTGGGGTATTGTGACATAAAACAGGTTAATCCTTCATTTCTGTCCCCCTTGTGGACAATGCGTCATTTATACCTCAGGCAGCCTACTCCCACTAGTCCATTTGGACCTTGCCCTATCAGGGAGTCTCTTATGATACTATCGTCCTTGACAGCATTGGGATCCAGAGTTGTATAATGATCTCCTCTCGATATACACACTTTGATTGCTTTATACTGTGGCAACAGGGAGAAAACCTTAGTTGATGCTAAAACCACCAAAATCTTTATATAATACTATTACCAGCATCATGCGGGAGGGCCCCCAACGCAATGTTCCACCTCTCCACCAATTCCAATATTGGTGGGGAGGGGGGGGAGGTTTCTGGAGCGCTAGTATGGGTTGTGCACGCTGGCGGCTCAGTCACTCAAGTCTGTTGTGCTGGCAGCTCACTCGCTCACGGCTGGTGGGCTGGCAGTTGATTCACGGCTATTCCTTGAAATTCCATTTCAAGCAGGGTGCAAGGCCAAACTCAAGTGCAGTTTCATACCATTTCAAGCAGGATCGTGACCTCTCCCTCTCCCATCTTGCAGAGTGAGCCACGCCTACACTTCCGGATATTATAGTCCCCCCCCCCCCCCCCCCCCCCACCAGAAGGGGCGTGGCCTTCATGGCGTGATTGACAGGAGGGAGAATCTCAATATTTGCGCACGTCTCAAGTCGCCATAGCGCCACCGGAATATTAAACATATTGATCACTAATAACTCTTTTATTTTTCATCGATGGGAAAAATCCTCGGCACCTGATGAGCGGAGGTGGACTCTTAGTAAGATTGCCAAAAATCACAGCCGTACGTGGCAGCGTTTTTTCTAAAATCAATATAAAATGCAAACAGGAAGTGGTCAAGATTAAACTTTTAATTATATATAGACGGCAAGGCAGCTTTAATTAGGCGAGGCAGCTTTAATTAGGCAAGGCAGCTTTAGCACTTTTAAACCAAAGGCAACACAGCTTTAGCACTTTCAAACCAAAGGCAACACAGCTTTAGCACTTTCAAACCAAAGGCAACACGGCTTTAGCACTTTCAAACTACATTTTCTAACCACATTAAGGGCACTGACAGGTCAAGTAAACACTCACAGTTTAGTAGACATGTGTTTAGTGTTATTCACAGCACAGACTGAGAATTGCGACCTCTCGCTCCCCCATCTTGCAGAGAACTGAGGCACCTCCACACTTTTGGGTTTTATAGTCCCTCCAGAAGGGGCGTGGCTTTCAGGAGAGAGAATCTCAACATTTTTTAAACGCTAACAACTCTTTTATTTTTCATTGATGGGAAAATTCCTCTTGTCCTGCGCAATGGAGGGGGAACTCTGAGTAAGATGGCCAAAAATCACAGCCGTAAGTGGCAGCGTTTTTTCTAAAATCAATATACAGAACAGGAAATGGTCAAGATGAGACTTTTAGTAATATAGACAACTAAACAGGAAATGCTTGAAATACTCATCAGGTCAGGCAGCATCGGTGAAAAGCGAAACAGAATTAATGTTTCAGTTTGTAGACCCCTCGTCAGAACTGGGGAGAGAGAAAAAAAAGTTAAGTTTTAATTTACAAAGGAGTGAGATGAGATGAACAGGGACAAAAAAATAATCTTTCTCATTGGATAAGGGCAGGATTGCCTTTCTGAAAAATCTACCTCACACAGCAATGTTTGAATGGGTGAAGCAGAGTTGGATCTGCAGCACGTGAGTTGACACCCAGTGCATGCAATTGTTTACATATTCACTTACACACAAACTCAGCCTCTCCTCAGGTTTTGATCGTGCCTGCTTCTGTTAGGGCAATCATCCAAGTCCAATTGGCAGACCTGGTGTAAAATTATCCCTGTATTACCTTAACCAACTGATCATTTGGAACCCTGAAACCGCCTTCCTCACAGCTTTGCTCCTTCCTGGTTTAGTTCTATTCCTCATTCTAGCAACAATGAATTCTAGCAACCTGACGGTCCAGGATACCTTGCAGTTTGCCATGTTAATTAGGGGCGACCTGGTTTTTACTCCAGTCACCGTACCATTTATCTATGCTTTAGTCACTGGTCACCCACAGGGCAGCCGCTACCCACTGCACGACTACACCTGCCAGCGTTTGGTAGATTGCAGCCACCAATTCATGGCATCATTGGGTCATCCTATATATGTTGGAGCCAAAATTGCTGGTCCAGTTTCACATCACATAATTGGACCTCACCATCTCCTCATTCACTGGACGATAAATGACCATGTGAATAAAATCTTTTGCCTAAACTTCTGACGAATAAAACTTGACTTGACTTGAGTGTGTTTTTGAAGGAAAAATAAAAGGGCAAAGTGTGTATTGGTTAGTTATTAACAGTAGATTGGATAAGGAGAATAGATTAGAGTCTGATGGCTGTAGTCAAGATGATTGCGACAGGGTGCAATGAAAGCTTATTTTAGATTAGAGATACAGCATGGAAACAGGCCCTTCGACCCACTGAGTCCAGGCTGACCATTGATCTCCCACTCACACTAGTTCTGTGTTATCCCACTTCTGCATTCATTCCTTACACATTACAGACAATTTACAATGGCTAATGATGCTACAAGCCCATCCATCTTTGGGATGTGGAATGAACACTAGGGGCGCTGCATTGAAGGCGCCTCTGCCTACAGCCTGTTCATTTTTTCCCATCTCTTTTAATTTTAGTTTGTCTAACCAGTATATCTTTAACCTTTCTATGTAGGGGAGGGGGGGAGGGCAAGGGGAAACTGCTTCCTAGTCGCTTCCTGGCGAGGATGCGACTATTTCTCCAAGCCCTGTCCTCGCCCCCCCCCCCCCCCCCCCCCCCCCCCTCTTCGCCGCCTACCACTGGATCGGAGCGGCCTTTCCTGCCTGAGACCGGGGACCGGACCAGAGCTTCGGCAGCGGCGGCGTGGCGCTGGATTCACCGCTGAGCAGTCGATGCCTTCCTGAATCGCCGTTTGAAGCTCCGGAGCATTGGGCTTGCCGCTCCAACATCGTGGGGCTGTGATTCGCGGGGCCCCCAGCGCGGGCAGCGCTGACCGACATCGCGGAGTCCCTGGGGCCCTTTGCCAAGGGCCGCCAGCGTAAATCTCCACCTGGCGCGGCCAGGGGACGTCGGGTGCTGCGGACTCCGGTGGGACACGGCTGACATCGGAGTGCCAACATCCCGGCGAGCGGGCCTGAGCGGCGGGTTGCTCGTAGCGGCGACTACGGAGGGCTCCAGAGGCCCCAACCACGGGTGAACATCGAGGAAGAGACTGACTTTGGTGCCGTCCCTCACAGTGGGAAACTTTTGATTCTGCTGTGTGGGGATGTTTTATGTTGAACTCTATCGTGTGTTGTGTTCTTTATTTTAAGTGTATGGCTGTATGGTGATCACATTTCACTGTGCCAACTGGCACATGTGACAAATAAATGTATCTTGAAACCGGAGCACCCCCAGGAAACCCATGTGATCACAGGGAGAACGTGCAAACTCCGCACAGAGCGTACCGGAGGCCAGGGTCGAACTGTGAGGCAGCAATACCATCAGCTGTGCCACTGTGCCGCCCATGTTGTAGAAAGCAGAGTTATATAGCGTAACGCTAGTTGGAGGACTGAGAATATTGTCTGAAATGGACAGCGATGAAGGCACAGGCTGTGATGTGTATGTAATTAGGTTTCTGATCAATTGAATCCAGCTGAGACAGAATTTGAGAGTTGAAATTTGGAGCTGTACAATGGGGATTAGGATATTGGGTGGGAGACGGGTTAAAATGAACTCTTGTGACCTGTTCAAGAGTCGAGAATGTTTTATTGTCATATGTCCCTGATAGGACAATGAAATTCTAACTGGCTGCAGCACAACAGAACCTGTCACGCACTATAACTTCCTTAGATGTTACTGTACTTCCTGTGTTGTTTTTGTGAGATGCTGTCTTTTCACCATGATTTTACTGCATCTCTATAAAACGTTGAGATAAAATTTTGATTGCCTTGCTTCTGTTCAAAGACAGGGCCAAAGTGCAAAAGATTCTACCATGCTCCACAGTGCAGATGCTGCAGAATATAACCCAGCCATCTCTTCATCGAGATTTTGCTGCCATCTTGGACTAAAGCAGAAATGGTATGTATTAAAAGGGAATAATAAGCGAGTTTGGTATTACAACTGCGCATGCCCAGGTCATGGGTCATTCGGGATAAACATTCTCGCCGAGCAGAACAATATGTCAGCAGTAGGCCACAGCGTACTGCAGGCTGCACAAATCCACAATTGTATCTATTTAAATTATTGACTCAACACAGCACCAGCCTGGGAAACGCAAGAATGCATGGAATGAACCTGTCAATTATCAAATCCCTGGCATTAGATTGGCTCACAACCATTCAAATTCGATATTGATTAACACGAATTACAAGTTGTGGGGTCAACCAATTTGAGACAGTCCTTATATTCCTATCTAAACAACATTCCTGGATTGAAGGAGATTGTGCTGTGTGGGGGTAGGTTGGAAAGTTCAGATTGGATTCGAACAGGCTGGTTAAACTTTTGAGGAGGGTTGGCTTAAATAAAGTTGCTGTCGCTTTAACCTCTGGGGTTGGTTCCAGTCTGTCAGGGCACACAGTTGGGAGCCGGGTCTGGGCTTTTGCAGCCATTTGCAGCCATTTGAACTGCAGCCAAATAGTGGCTTCACTCAGGAGTGGTTCTGAGCTCCACAGCTAACGGGACCTGTTTTCGCTCACTTGAAGGAGGCGCTGCCCACCCCAGTGAGTGTCAAATGCGGAGCCAAACCATAATATGAGTGCGAGCATTTTCTCAGTCAGACTTTGTCAACAGTTGGGGTGGGGGATCTGAGAAAGAGCTGGCGATGCCGCACAGATGGAACAGTTTAATAACGACCCATTAAAATCCGACCTTCGGCCACTCGGTAACCTGGGCTGATCTGATCTGACAGCCCTCTCGCTAGCTCGCTGCGTGCCCAATCCTAACGCAGAACCTGCTCCAAACCATTGGGCTTTGGGTAACACCTGCACAAAGAGCCTCTATTAACAAGGGCTGGCGAACTGTGTTGGTCAACGTGCACTGGGCGAGATGGCTGGGGAAACGCACCACAACCACCGCAAACTTGGAACAGCACAGATCCTCCACTCAATCTATCCTATACTAAAGGGCAGGCATTTTGCAGTTAAATGTCTTCGATTGGATTGGCGGCTCCTTCACAGGGCCAACCGTGTACTCAGTTTTCCTTGGAGATGAATCTTCCGCCTTAACGGTACATTCAACCGCCTGTAGGTAAAGCATCAGCCCACATCACACTGATACAGTCGCTCATCCAAATGTCCTCAAGGAAACAGATTATCTGATCATTATTGTGGCGTTACTTCCGGATTCCCATGGATGCTAATTGGTTGCTGAATTTCCTACCTTTAAAGTTACTTCATTAAATGCAGTGTTTCACAATAATAGATAGCCTTTTATTGTCATTCAGACCGAAGTCTGAACGAAATTGCAGCAGTCATACATATAATACCATACAATAAAACAACAATAAACACATATTAACATCATTAATGTTAACATCATTAACATTAATTTAAGGACTTCGGGATGTTTTACGATCATAGGTGAATAATAAATAATAAATCATAGGTGTTTATTTCTACAAGGCAAACTCTTTGAATTTTCAAATATATATTTTTTTTAGTTGATGAAGGCAACCACTGTCCCACACCCTACCACACACAATGCATTCACATCCCAGCTTCCCAGAAGAACAAACACTCTCCCCGGCGCTTTATTTTTAGTGTCTCTGCCATTCCTATGTTAGTTTAACCCGCTGAGAATGATACTTTGTTCTCTGTATCTTTCCCTTTGCCCCTAGCTATCTACTTGAGTTTGGCTTGATTGTATTTATTTTTAGTATTATCTTATTATTATTGGCTAGCATACAAAACCAAACTTTTCACTGTACATGTGACAATAATAAGCCTAAAACTAATATCCATCCCTTATAATATTCGTTAATCTTTCAACAAATCTTCATTCCATTGAGCTGAAGCCCATTCATTCTATACAGTTTGTTTCAGCCCCAGAAATTATCCTTTGGTGCCAAGGATCTGGAGACTTTCATTTGTATCATTAACCCTGTCATGTATATGCCTGCCTTGTCTTATCACAAATTTGTGAATGTGCAAATAATCAAGAAATTATTCCTTTTGTGGTTGCTCCTCTCATTTCTGAAAGATTGGCTACAGAAACTCCACCCTTTCCTGTATTATTAGCCCTAATATAGGCCACAAATTAGGGTTGTTCAAGTGACTACTTTGTTCTGAGGTGCATTTTTTTAATGTTGTTTATTAAAATAGATTTGCTTGGATCACATGATCATAAAGAGATTGAAGTATTATTTCATCAAAGCCACAGTTCAGCAGACTTCGATTTTTTTTTTTTACAAATTTAATCCCTCTTTCTGTTCCAGGAAATACTTGGAACTCAAGAATTTTGCCACACAATTGAATTAACATCATTATTACCTTGGTGTTAAGATTTCACCGCATAAGAACTTTTAATTGGAGTCCGATATTTTCATCATTACTCCTGCCATCGACAGCATTTATGATGTATCTTCTGCCTGGTTGTTGTTGTTTTTTTCCATGCCTTTGATAAATGAAAAAGTGGAAACATATTATCAAGCAAGTTTAATGTAAAAACAATTTACTGCTATTTTATGCCAAGCTGAAGAGTTGTGCTCACAAACATTAAGGCTGGACATCACTTTCCCTCAATATTGAGTTGGTCCATTTAGATGGATGTCAGTATATCTGCTTTGGACAATAATCGGTTAATCATTGTAATGAAAAGATAATTGCACATAAACTTGGGAGATGCCCTCTGGATGTCTGGGTGTCAGCAGAACTGATAAACATTTGTGTTTTGGTGTTTCAGTGAGTGATTGGTCAACTGATGGTAAATATGATGACAGCCTGCACTTATAAAGGCTTTCCACTCTGGGTAGAGAGAGACTTTAGTTGTACCGTTAATGCCTGTGGGAGTAATATTTCCTTTCAATATATCCTACTTGGTCACAAAAGCTACAGTGGAAGAGTCCCAAATACCTAGGAAAATAGGAATCTCCATTCAGAAAAGTTTAGCAGGATTGGGAGTGAACTCAAAATGGATTCCTCTGTTTGACCACTGCCCAATTTTATGGATGAAATAATCACACCTTGGATAATTAATGGGATATTTCCTAACTTTTTAATTGTGTCACACTTAATTAAGTAGATTAATTTCTTGAGGTGTATTACTCACATGGAGTATTAACTGCTGATATCAAAGATTAGGAACAATATCATTGAAGGAGTGAAGCTGCAATTAGTTGTTAATATTTTTTTCGATGATTTGATTTGATTGTGTTCCATGTAAGAGTATGTCACGTAATGCTTCAACCACAGAGTGTTTATTTTCCATTTTTGAACTTTTATTATGTATCATATACTGCTAGAAATTAATCTAAAACTGCAATTAATAATGTTTTTTTTCCCTCAATTTTGTATGGCTGTAAGCACTGTTTGCATTTTTTGGAACCGATTCTGGTATTACATTTTTCAGCATGAACACAGCACAATTTTTTTTTTTTAATTAAAAAAATTCAGTTTCATCTTTGTTGCTAACAGGTTGGTGCAAGATTTGATTATTTGCCACAATCAGCTTCTTTTTCCAAAATGGGTGATACATCTTTAAATAACTTAATGAAATTATTGTGCTTTCATGTCACTGAATTAAAAAAAAAATGAAATGCAATTATAGCAAAGGGCGTTGCTTTGCACTGATTTGGACATTCATGATTTGACTTTAAATAGCATCCATACATACAAAATGTCACAAGGCTTTCAACAGAACATTAAACAGTACAGCACAAAAACAGGGTCTTTAGCCCAGTGTGTGCTGAATATGACGTCAAGACCAACTCTTATTTGCCTGTACATAATCCATATGCATACCTGCATATCCATACGCCCATCCAAAAGTCTCTTAAATGCCACTTTCAACCTCACCACCACACCCGGCAGCGAGTTCTGGGCACTCACCACCCTCCATGTAATAAAATTATCCTGTATATCTCCTTTAAACTTTGCCCCACCACACCTCAAAGCTTTTGTCCTCCAATATTTGATTTTTCCACCATGGAAAAAGGTTCTGATTATCTGCCCTATCCCTGCCGCTCATAATTTTATAAAGTTCTATCAGGTCTCCCCTCAATCTTAAGCATTCCAGAGAAAACAATCCAAATCTGTCCAACATCTTGCAGCTCATGTTGTCTAATCCTGGCATTATTCTGGTCAACCTCCTCTGCACCCTCGCCACATGCTTTATGTATTGGGGCGCCCAAAAATGCATGCAATACTCCACGTGCAGCCCGACCAAAAACCTATAAAGCTACATCATGATTTCCTTGCTCTACATTATACTCAATGCCCTGGCCTGTGAAGGCAAGCAGAGCATGTGCCTTCTTTACCACTCGTGAACCTGTGAATAATTTAGACATTATTCTTTTCACGGTTGCTCTTGTTCTTATGTTGCCACTTTCAGGGAGTTATGGACTTGGACCCCAATATTCATCAGTTTTGAGGGAGTGTTGAAGGCTTTGAGGGGCGTGAGAGGAGGGGGAGGAGGGAGAGGAGGGAGGTGTTGAGGAGAGAGTTGAAGGATGTGAAGTGGGTGTTGAGGGGGGAATATTGTAGGAGGTTTTGAGGGGAGTCGGTGGTGGGGGGGGGGGGGGTTGAGGGAGGGGGTGTGAGTTTTGAGGGGAAGGGGGGAGAAGTTTTGAGGGCAAGATAGAGGGTGGGGGGGGTTTGTGGGAAGGTGAGTTTTGAGCGTAGTATTGAGGGAAGGTTTTGAGTGAGAGTGAGGGGATATTGAGGAAGTCCCTCTCCACCCTCTCCCTCCCCCCTCTCCCTCCCCCCCCCCCCCCCCCCCGTACTTTGGCGATCTCAGGTCGCGATGAATGATCCTGTGTAGGTGAAGATAATTCATCCCACAAGCGATGCCCATGCACCAGTCGACCAGCAACAAGGGGGCGATCTTCCTTCCAGCTCAAAGCACCTCGTATAATTGTCCTGGTGCATAGTACAACATGGGCACTGGGTACATACTCCCCTCCAGAGAGAGAGAGAGAGAGAGAGAGAGAGAGAGGGGGGGGGGTGGGGGGGGGGGGGGGGGGGGGGGGGGGAGAGATAGAGAGAGATTATATGTGTAGTCTTTCTGCTGACTGGATCTCGGTACATGTGACAATTAACTCAACTAGTGAAGGGGGGGGGGGGGCGGAGAGACACATAATTGAATGATATTGGGGTGCCGGAGTTTCTGGAGGTGTCTGAACTCGATCTCCTTGCGATTTCAGACTTTCTTCACCGCCACTACCTCCCCATGAAGTCTCCCCAGGAAGACGGCATCCTCCGCTCCCAGCACTGCATGGGGGGGGAGAGACAGAGGGGACAGAGGGGTTATTGGGAAGAAAGCGAGAGAGAGGAAGGGGGAGGAATGGGAAGAGAGAGCAGAGAGGGATTACTGGGGAAGAGAGAGAGGGAGGTGGAGAGAGAAAGATTACTGGGGGAGAGGGGTATTGTCTGTATGTTGTGCTTGGTACTATAGGCCTTGCTGATGATGGATTAGACCCAGGATTGGGTTGCGGAAGGAGGGAGCGTGAGGGGGAGATGGTTTTAGAGGGGTATTGTCTCACCTGCAACCTGTATTTTGTGCTCAGTACTATAGATTTTGCCGAGGATTGTCCACATTGGTCTCAGGCAGCGGAAGAGGCTGTGGAAGAACCCAGGGGCCGTTCTGTGAGCAGGCGCTGCGGGGTCACGGGTTGTGGTAGGAGTCAAAGGTGGCCCCATAGCCCTCGGGGAGTGGGTTGGGTCGAAGATCCTAGGGTCACATGGGTGAGAGGTCACAGTTCGGGGGTTACAGGTCGAGGGCAGGGGTATAGAGGGTAGAGGTTCAGTGGTCACAGGTCAGGGTTCACCCATGGAGTCCAGGGGTCAGAGGTTGGGGAGAGGGGGGAAGAGGTCACCCCCGTTCCTAGGGGTCACAAGGTATCCAGTATGCCAGGGGCCTAACATCTACGGGGGTCACATCATTGCCAGGCAGGTAGGTCAGAGTTCAGGGGTCATGCTCTTGCGCGAGAGAGTTCAGCCAGCACCTAAGGGTCGGAGGTTGCAGTTGAAAGTTCTGGAAAGTGAAAGAGAGGGTCAGGTAAACGAGGGTTAAAGGTCACGCCCTCCATCACGACCCCGCTGCCAGGGCGAGATAGAGAGAGAGAGAGAGGTGGTGGCTCTCTGCTCCGACGGCTGAGAAGTGTCGAAGCAAACTTTTAAAGGCTTTTGTCGAACGAAGAGGGACAAAGGCAGTTGGATTTCAAAGTTTGACTTCACGACGGATTGCAGAAACTTTCCTTTGTTAAAGGATTTCTCCATTTAGTGAGGAATTCAGAGCGGCAGTGGCTGGCGGATTGCCAATCGTGCTCGGAGACCGGGAGTAGGAAAGTGTGTGGTCATGTTGTCCCTGCTCCCATACCGTTTTGCCCAGAGCAGGCGCCTGGGCTTAAACGAAGAGAAGGTACTTTTCGCATCCGGCAGTTTACAGAGGCTCGGAAGGCCTGTGAAAAGCCTCCCAAGAGTTGCTCTCGGCAGTGAAGTTGAGCGCAGGTATTTCCTTGCTTGGCTGGAAAGAACTGCTTCTGTTGCTTTTTTTGGGGGGTGGGGGGGGGCTGAGACTGACTCTGAGATCGCTCTTTGAGCTGAGACTGCAGGTGTCTCTGGTGCTGGTTTGCGCCCCTGTCAGGATGGCGGCGACTCAGCCTCGGAGCTATGAAGCTGCGGTTTCGGCTGCGGCTTTGGGGTCAATCGAGGATCTTCCTTATGTTGACTTGGATGGGAACAGACATGGGATCTCAGTCCAAACCGGGTACCGGTGGACTAGGGATGCAATAACAAAGGGTCTGCATGATCTTTTTCAGAAGGATGTGATTGCCTCTGCCGAGGTTGCAGGGGGGAAGTGTGGGATTATATTAAAGTCTCAGGAGGATGTTGCTCTGGCTTTGGAGAAGGGGCTCACAGTGGGGGGGGGGGAGGGGGGGGGGGGGGGGGGGGGGGGGGGGGGGGGGATCTTTGTACCGGTGGAACCGTGGGTGTCCACCGTGAGACCGGTTCTCCTGCGCGGTGTTCCCACATTCATCCGGGAAGCAATCCTTCCACACCTGGCAAAGATTGGGGAGGTGCAGTCTAGGCTGACTAGGCTTATGCAGCCCTGGAGTAACCCGTGTCTTAAAGGGATCCTGAGTTTCAAGAGGTGGGAATGGGGTCGGGCGCGGAGGGGAGCTTTGTCGTGGAGTATAGAGGTTCCCCCCACAGCATGCGTTGGGAGTGTCACGCGTGCAAGGAGTTTGGAAATTTCCGCAGGGATTGTCCCAATTGCCGAGCTGCAGCAAGATATGGTAAAGCAGCAGCCCAGGAATGCACTGTGCTCCTCATTAGAGTCACAAGAGTTGCTGAGGGGTGTGCTGCCCCACCGGCTGAGGTAGTAGGGGAGACACCAGAAACACTGGCTCCTTCAGTGGGCCTTAGTGTGGTTACTCTCCTGATGGTGGAGGTTGGAGACTCTCTGGGTGATGCTGTTGGATTGGGTACCCTGGTTGCGGAGGGGGACGGGGCAGTTTCAGGTTGTGACCCTCCGTCGGATTCCGAGGGTGCCTGTCCTATCCATGTACCTGTCCAAGTGTCTCTTAAACTTTCTATCGCAACGGCAGCAGACTGTCAGGGTGGGCAGTAGGACATCAAAAACCATAGCCGTGAGCACTGGCTCACCCCAAGGCTGTGTCCTAAGCCCCCTTCTGTTTAGTCTGCTGACACATGACTGTACTGCTAGACTCAACAACAACTTCATCAACAAGTTCGCTGATGACACAACAGTGGTGGGTCTCATCAGTGACAATGATGAATCGGCGTACAGGATGGAGGTGGAGCTGCTCACAGGTTGGTGCAAATCCCACAACCTCATTCTCAACGTGGTAAAAACTAAGGAGATGGTGGTTGACTTCAGGAGGGCGGGGAAACAACACCATACACCTCTGCACATCAATGGAGCTGATGTGGAAAGGGTCAGCAGCGTGAAGTTCCTAGGACTACACCTGTCAGATGACCTGACGTCCACGGCCAACACCACAGCACTGGTCAAGAGAGCCCAGCAGCGACTACACCCTCTCCGAAGACTACGTAAAGCAGGTCTCCCCACTACACACCTACGGACTTTTTATAGGGGGACAATCGAGAGCACATTGACCTACGGCATCACTTCCTGGTTCGGGAGCTGCAAGGCGTACGAACGGCACCAACTAGACAGAATAGTGAAGACCGCCAGCAGGATTATTGGTGCTCCACTCCCTTTCCTGCTGGACATATACAGGAAGAGATGTATCAGTAGAGCCATCTCCATCATCAAAGACCCTTACCACCCATCGCATCACATATTCTCCATCCTGCCATCTGGGAAGAGGTACAGGAGCATTAGCTGCAAAACCAGCAGGATGCTCCTCAGCTTCTTCCCGCAGGCTATAAGACTGCTAAACGGACTTTGCCCCCTGCCAAAGTATCGCGCACCAACCACCAACCTGGACACACTGCAGCAGAGCCACTGTCGTGCCGCTGCCGATCGGAACGCCTGTTGAATGTTTAGTAGAGTGTTA